>NC_056745.1:1536700375-1536775375 GCF_019279795.1 Protopterus annectens | reverse complement strand
TCATATTTCACTGTCATTAGCCGCAACTCAAGTGAATAACCGCAGTCACCTGTTGTGGGCAATGAAAACGTGGTCAGGATGGATATTGTTGTGAAGGGAGTATTTTTAGCTTACATCTTAGCAGTATTCCTGTACTTACTGGCTGGCTGCCTTCTAGGGTTCATAGCCACAGCTAAGAGACAAATTGGAACCGGACCACCACAATAAATGGATAAAACAAAGTTTTTCTTTATTCGGACAAGCGCTTTCGCGTGTAAAAACACGCTTCTTCATATCCTTTACACAAACAGTTTGGATGGCAATGCTTATATACTCTAGATGAATAACATCTCTCCAATAAAGAGTGATCAAGCAATTAAGCAATTAGGCAATCTATCTGTATGCAAAAGCATCTGTTTTCAATAATCAACAACCATTAAAAACAGTTACATAAAACCAGACCAAAAAGCATAGATTCAGAATAAAAAACTGAAACTAAAACATAAGCAAAAAACATAACAGGCATAGGGACAAATCCAGTGTCACATAATGTAAAGCTGTTAACTCTGTTTCTAAAAATCTTAATCGAGATCTGATCTCTAAAGCATTTAAAATGTATATGAATATGTAAACAGTGTAGAAAAGTAGTAAAAGAATTAACATGGTACGTACTTCTTAACGGTTCACATAAACCTATCCTGAAAACTCTAAAGATCTCATTATCAGCCTAACAGTTGATGGAGAAGTACTGAAAGCGTCTCCATATGTACATAAACTGGGAACATCAAACAGTCTATTCAAGCATCAAAATGGTTCGACAAAAACATAAATCAAAAATCTCCCTAGCAATATCATACCAAACTGCTATTGATGGGTGTATAGAGTAAAAGTGCAACCCATATCATTGTGATTAATGTAAAATATAAAATATAAACATCAATGTGTTGTAAAATATTAAGAAATGTTAAAAAATGTATATATTGATAACTATATTGCAAAATGTGAGGAACGAGGTATTAGTATGTATAATAATAATAATCTCGTTCTTATGTCATGACTGCTCTCTTAGTCTGACAAATACCTCAAGTTTTCAACATTGAAATAAAGTCGTCATTCAGTCATGAGGACGACATATAAGGACGAAAAATATTGACCCGAATAGAGAGCGTCTGTTGAATGTCTATTATATATATATCATGCTTGGATCAAAAGTTGATAACAAAAGTTAATGACAAAAGTGAGGCCAACGGTTACTAATAAAAGACTAGCTATCATATAGAATAGCAAGACTAATAAGTGAATCAATGACTAGATAACAATCAAGTGAAACCTGATATAAGCTATTAAGGCTCCCGATCAAAATCATGAAGAACATATCACAACTAATCATAGTGTGTTCTTGCAAAAATCAGGTATTTACAAATGTTGAAATTGAAGTTAAGATTATTAAAAAATTATTAAAATATAAAAGTTAACACACTTGAGGTGGAAAACAAATCGTATGACACTAGCCAATACTCATGAAACTAATGAACTATATAAACCAATAAAATGCTGATAAATGTGTGTCAAAGGAAGTGCATGAAAAAATGTAATGACCCAGGCGAAACAGTCTGGAATATCTTCAAGAATAAATAAATAAATCATAAGCATAAGCTTCCAGAGAAACAAAATATAAATTCATCACAGCTAAAGATACACAAGTCAGACCTCCAAATATGTAAAATTTCCTAATATGTAAAATTGTATCTTAGAGGCCTGTGATCAAGCAAAAATTGGTGTGTGGAGGGCATGTGCATGTTGATATCGAATCTGGTTATTCACAAATACCTGAGATGATAAAGAAATATAGTAATCATCCAGGCTTGCTATCAGATAAAATTAACTGAATCTATCTAGGGTGACTACATGCATCATTATTGAATCTAATGATAAGTCACTAATCAATGTTGCTTCAAAAGTCAAAAATCTGACCATATGTCTATCTAAGGCGCCAATCATGGCTAGATTACAAACATAGCACTTACATGAATAATGAAAAGATGTACATACTATGGTGTTAAAAGTACGTACTGTGCTACATATAATGTATCATACCACACAGCATAAACATGAACATGTCAAGTTGGTGAAATATGCGTAGATATGTGCACAAAATATACTTTTGTGAAGCTTGCTAGGGTCCAGGCACCTGAATGTTGACTGATAGGTAATCTCTGAATCTAAGTCTTTATCTAAGGGATAACTTGAAGCTTACTGTGTAAGTAAAATACTTCTTACTTGAGTGTACGTGCTTTCAAAGGAGCCCTAATGCTCACATATTGATTTAATCCTGGCTCATACTGGGCTTTGAGTTTAAAAAGCCTCATTTATGGCTTGTATCACTGCAGCCTGTTGCAGTTCATTAACTGCAGGTTGCATTTGTATGTTTTTTTTTTTGTTGTTCCTTTGCTATGTCTTCTGAAATCATGTCCACAGCAGGTGCGCTGAATTCTTCCTTTGGTGTGCTGCAGTGTTCATAAAGAGCTTCCATAAACTTTATAGAATCTGGGCCATTAAGTAGTTAATTAATAATAAAGATTTCTAATGTTCAACCCAAATTTGAATCTTTATTACCACAAAGGTCTGCAAGTCCTAAAATCAAATTCCTAATTATTATAGAAATACAAAGTAAATAATTCTTGATGAACATTCAGAATATTGGCTCTGTTAAGAAAATATTTTAATTAACTTGTAAAACATGAATATTTGATATAAAATTAAATACAGTTCATCACAGGAGGCAATAAAAAGACCTACCCCCTGGATTCACTATTCTTCTGTGGAGGTCTAGCTTAGTCCTGCACAGAAGTGGATGTTTAGGAGTAGCACAGCAGCGTGCCATGCATATTAATGAAGGCACGCTGCCTGAGCTCCTAAACGGACACAGAGTGTGTACAAGTGCAGGGGGTGTGCCTGAGAGCAGAGCTCTCAGAATATACACGCCCTTGCAATCAAGAACAGCAGTTTAGCAATAAGAATGAGCAAAACTGCTCATAGGTGTTCGCATACCCCCAGCAACATCCCCCCAAGTTTATAAGAGCAATAGTTAAAATATAAAATATAAACAAGCTAATTTTTTTATCAAACAGATAAAATTTAACCGTAGGTGCGTGGTTTTGCCTATTGTTTAGCTAGGTATACTGCAGCTTAAATGGCACAAGAAGATAAATATCAAGATATATGCCAATAAACCAGTACTGCAATGGTGTAGTGGGCAGAGCATTCGCCCTCCAAGCGGTCATTTCTGGTTCAAGTCTCACTCCAGTATATTTCATTTTCCATGTCAGATCACTTTATGAACAATATTTTTTGTTGCATAACCTACTAAATAACATATATTTGCTAACTGGAGTACTGCATTAAATGCAGATGTGAGGTGTCATTGTCATAATGCTGTAAAATCCACAGATAAACACAAGTGCTCCATACAGTATATGTACACATGAATCAGGGATACAAATCGAAGGTACAATGTGTAATGAATGATAAGTCCATAGAGTGTCCAAATCCACCACCTTCCCAAGAACCATTTTACATTTCTGTCTAACTTAGTGCGGGGGTAAGCAGAAGTAAGCAGTAGTAAGTGGGAGTAAGCATATTTAAGCAGTAGTAAGTGGGTTTAAGCCCATTTGTGTGGGGGTAAGTAGTGCGCATACAGATTAAGCAATATTGAAGCTAATTCTCTGTAAGCATATTTAACCGGAGGTTAGCATTGCTTACCTTCATGCAAGCCCATGCAAACCTGCTTACAATTGCTTAAAACTGCCTTAATCACTCTGTATGCAACAGCCGCTGTTCTGGCCAGAAACAAAATAAACAGGCCTTACAGGCCTTGAACACAGGATCCTATATACTATAGTCACAGTAGTTAACCACTAAGCCATCACATCAGTACATGCAATTGAGGAATCACCAAACAGATCCTCACTATAGGAAAATTAAACTTAACATGTAAAAGGAATCTATATACAGTTTTCTGTTGTATAACCTACTATATAACATAAACATGTGAACTGGAGTACTGCATTAATCCCAGATGTGAGGTGTCTTTGGAATAAAGTGTTGAAATCCCCTAATAAATACATTGACCCCATAAAGTGTATGTACAAATGAGTCAGGGATACCAAACGCATATATAACATGTAATGAATAATAAATCAATGCCAAACAGCAAATAGTATGCTAATTAAAAATTAAGCAATGCTAAGCATTGCACAGCCCAGCTTACTAGGTGTAAGCTATGTGTAGGCCAGCTAAATCAGTTTACTCATTGGTATCCCCCTTTAAGCAATGCCAACCTTAGTGAAGCAGGTTTACCCATAGCTTAGCATTTTCAAAACCATCTAATCACGGCAAAGTGCAGGAAATTGGCCCTATTTAAACCCATCAGGTGGGAATACATCTCATAACTGGTTGCAGCTTCCTCCTGTAGGCACTATGACTGGTATGGGAGAGGGAGTGTGCTTTTGGGTGCAGCGCTGGGGCACCCTGGAGTCCAAAGTCATAGCGGGACTCACTGTTAAAGACCATGACCAGACACTGCTGCAGGGCCAGTTCCCGGGTTCCCAATATAAAGTGGAAGCCTGGAACCATCTCGCCCGTGACCTCACTAGTGCCACTGGCATACTTCGAATTGGTGAGCAGGTCAGGCATCACTATGCCAACCTGAAGCAGAGAAAGCGGGATCTCTTGGATCAGTGGATCCAAGAGGCTAGGAGGATGGGGGATGTCCCAGCCATGTGTAAGTATCAGTCCACTACTGGTTTAATAATTGCCAGCTCATGTATATTATGGATAGGTATGGATAAATATTCCTCTTATGTATTTGACAGTGGCAGATGAGCGGGCTGCGAACCAGGAAGTCCATGCCTGTAGATTGCAGCAGTTGCGTCACGAGGCAGGTTAGTAATACTCTTGCATGAACTGTCATAAGAAATAAATCTAAAAGTAGTAGTAAATTAATTGCCTTTGTATAAAACCTGTATTGTTTAAGGCATGTACTGCATATACCAGAGAATATGGCAGGAAGAGTCTCATATAGGTTGTATGTAAAAGGATAACAGCCTGACAATAAAGGTCTAACTACTGGACTGCATGTGTTTACTCTAGTATCATATGGTAATGTAGAGTTGCAATCTCTTAATAGTACTGTTGTATTAAGCGCTGTTACCCAAACTGTGCTACATAAATAAAACGTGTAGGAATGTCTGTATAGGACTGTTGTAATCACAAGAGGTTATATTGTACAACTGAGAAAGACTTAGATAGAAAACAGTGAAAAAATAGCCAGCATACTACAAACAGCGCACTCAACTGAGATGTGAACTTTTGTATTTTTAGCACACACAGCCATGGTTCGAATCCTGGGAGTGGTAGTAAGCTGTATGCAGAATCATGCCCCACAACTGTACAGATATGTCCAGAATGTCCAGTTAATTGGCCCATATCTACTGTATGTAACCCTGTCCCCCTGGTAAATTAGTAGGATGATCCCAGATGTTTAGGCAGCAAATAATGAAATACAACTGATTGTCAGACATCTATAAGAAGAAACCTGTCATCTAGCAACTCCCCAAAATGTTATGAGAGTAATAAGCCCATCTCCTCTCCCATGTTGTGAAGTTGTGACCAGAGTGTGTGGGGCCTATGTTATAACTGCGAACGATAAAAAGATTGAATGCTGTTATATTGACCACAAAGAATGAAAAAATAAAAGAACAGCAATTTTTTTTTCCCAGGGAAAAAATTTGCTGTTCCCAAAAAACAAAACAAAACAAAACAAAAAAACACACTAAACACTATTTTAAGTGGGGGGCTTCGCCCCCACACCCACCTACGTAAATATACTAACGCCGAGATCGCACTACATTGCCGAAAATGGCAAAGTGACAGAAACGGCCAAGTGACTTCTTTCCCAGAGAAAGAATTTGCTTAAAAGCCGGTTCGTCATTTTGCGTTTTCGACATTTACAGTTTGACAAAGTCGCATTTGACATAATGCGTCTTCATTCTTCTGACAGGAACCCAGTGTGTGCAGTAACAGAGTGAGACATATGTGCATAATACTAATGTGGAATCTGGTAATATGTGTGGCAACATTCAAGTAGTGCTAACAAACATTGTCCCCACAGGTCTGTCAGATACGAAAACTGTGCCTAGAAATAAAAGATTGAAATCCTGGACTGGTACTGTTTACTGTAGTACTGTATAGCATTGGTAGTGTTGCAGTTGCTCTGAATATTAAGGTATTACTTATCACTGTCACCCACACTGTGCTACATAATAAAACTGTCTAGGAAATCCTGTATAAGCGTGTTGTAATTACAAGGTCAGACTGTAAAACCAGAAATCAGAGAAGAGATACACAGCAGTATCTATATAGCACACTCAACTGTGATGGACACTGTTTTATTATTAGCAGACACAACCATGGTTCCAGTCCTGGGAGTCGTAGCAAGCTGTATGCAGAATCATACCCCACAAGTGTACAGAATTGTCCAGAATGTCCAGTTAATCGACCCATATCTGCTGGCTGTTACCATGTCCCCCTGGCATATCAGCATGCTAATCTCTGACATGTAGGCAGCATTTCATGTCATTTAACTGACTGTCAGGCCTGTATATATGTGGAAAATGTCAATGAAAACAAGCCTGTCATTGTACAACTCACCAAAGGTTTAAGAGGGCAATAGTCAAAATATGTCCCGGTTCACCTGCATGTGGTCAAGACATGCCTAGTGTGTGTGCAATAAGAGATGTACAGAACATCAACCTGGAATCTGGAAATATGTGTAGAAACAGTTAGGTAGTGTTAACAAACAATACCTCTACAGGTATACTAGGTAAGAGGTGTATACTGCAGGTAAAACTCAGTTCATGTATATAGTTGTCTACATTCATACCACTGTCCAAACTAAGGCCATAAGATAGTGTACTAATACCTGTAAGGTACAGATCACAGCACTGACTAGGAAAGTAATGAGAACTACAGGAATATACTAGTTGTTAATTGACATCTCCCCCCCCACCACCATATCTGCAACAATAAACTAAATACACAACTCAATTGGTATATGCTCCATTAAATGTACTGTTGGGACATATGTCCTATTGTTTGATAAATATTTAAATTTATTTCTATGCATGTGCCATGTTGAAATACTCCCACATTGGTGGCATTCTGCCATCATTGCACCTGCATGCTGTTGTAATGGCCACTTTAGTTCCATATATGCATGTGTTCTGTTTGCTATGCAACTGTTCCATATCTGGAGTTTTGGGTTAATGGAAATATCTATGCATGCTGTTATACCTAATCCTGGAATGTACTGACTATTACTAACCCACATATGTTGTAAAATTGAAACACCATAGCATGTTTGGGAGGGCCGGTCCCAGCTGACCCACCTGTCCTACCTCATCTGGCCATGGCACTGGGTCTGCACATCTGGGGCCCACCCTGGGACCTCCCTGTCTGCTGGTCCAACACCACCTTTGGGTGGAACCACCTCAGGGGATGGGGCTCACCCCCCCGGGAGTGGGCGGGAACAGGACACTGTCACCCGTCACCAGGTCCGGGGCGTGGTGCATAGTGAGCTCCGCAGGGAGTTTGGAAATGTGCTATGCCAGCTTGAGGGCCATGTGTCGCAACTAGAGGGTCGACCTGGCCCTCCTACTCAACCCCCAGCACAACTACCTTTGGGGCCATGAAAGTGCAGTGGTGACTGCCCATGGGTGGGGACATCAGTCCCATGGTTTCCACTAGGGGGCTCACGGGCTTCTGATTTCCAAACACCCCTCCCCATCCAAGGTGTTTACCCCCCACATGTGTCATATACCACCCCTGTATGCTGTCTTGTCAGTCTTGTCTGTTATCCTACCCAACCTACCTTCCCAAATATACCTACTATTCCTCCCCAACATCCCACTCTCACCAATTGTAACCAGAATTTAGCAGTGTATATATATATATATATATATGTATATATATATATATATATATATATATATATATATATATATGTATATAGATATATATGTAACTACACATACACACACACAGACATATGTATAGGAAGATACATATTTAGAGGGTGCACACCATACTGAACAGCCAGTATTCCTACAGTTGCCACCTTATCAAATGGACAGCGTATGAGTCACCCATACAAAAGACAATTGTTGCCTGAAACATATACACACAGAGAAGTCAAAGGATATAACACCACACACAAGTATGCATACATAGGGAAGTTTTATTTGTGTACTGACACAGTTGTATATGCCATGTCATATAGCTGTTTAGACTTTGAAATACATACAAACAAATTAATGCAACTCTCAAGCAGATAATTTACTACAGTAATCCGAAAGCATAACATATGTTGCTGTCCAGGCCAAGGCCTGCAAGTAGTACAACAGTAAAGACAGACTGGGCCACAGCATAACAATCAGTCAACAGTAAGTAATGCAGATGTATAGTCCAGCAGCATCTAACTACACTCTGTACTCAATCCCTAGGGGAAAAAGACTTAAGTTGACACAATGGGATGTATCTGTTACATAACAATCCATAACTGAAAACCTCACAATCACACTGACAAACAGAACAGTCTGTATGGCAGTAAGCAGTCGGCCAGCAATGTTCCCAAGGTGAAATGTATGGTAATGTACAGCCATATACTTTAAGACAGCTTACTACTGATATCCCTCACATGTTTTAACAGTCTAGGTTATTTATGGTGCATGCCCCCCATAGACTGACTTACAGGGGCATATAACACTGTTACATACACTGACCTCTGGACTGTAGAAGGGCACACATGTTTTATGCAGCTGTAACCCACATATATATGGACCCCACCCCACAGTATGTTTGGGGGCCTCAACAGCACTGGAATGATGGCAGGAATGGCAGCATGACATAATCACAGGCCACTACATAAGAACCCCTTACTGCATGTCATATGGGCAAAGCCTGGTATGTAAGTGGAGGACAGAGGCCGGAACACAGGCCCATATGTGAAATAGTGTTGTCATACACTGAGTAAGTTGCTGGTGTTATAGGATAGTCTGCAACATACTCTTAGTCAGAAATATGAAGTCAGAAACACAAATGGATGTAGCCATGTACTGATAGCACTCAACACACACACTGCCATTGATATATCTGACACAAGATCTGTGTAGTGGACAGACAATACATAACAGGCACACCTCTGGCCATCATGTGGATAGGCCCATAGTTGCGAGCTATGCAGACAGGCTGTATTACATGTTAAACTAGTATGTACACAGAAACCCTGTAACACTGGTGCTATACAATGCATATAACAACACTACTCACTCTCTGTCTGTCGTTCTGGAACCTTAAACAAATATGCAGCTGGCTTGAGTTTGCAAGTCCTCTTGTAAGAGGTATTGCTACCTGCTGTCTGTAACACTGCTGTCCACACACAGGAAGGAGGTCTACCACACAGGAAAGGTAGGAAAGGTAAAGGGATCACACTCACATGATGTAGGGATTTATAGTAGTGGGTCGCCATGACAGTGGTAATTGGAAGTACTACATAGCATGCTGCATGCAGGTAGCAAGTTGAGGACACTGATTGGTGCAGAGACCATCACCTGATAATGTGCATCACCTACAAAATCCATGGAGAGAGAGAGAGAGAGAGAGAGAGAGAGAGAGAGAGAGAGAGAGAGAGAGAGAGACAAAGGAAAAACAAACAAAACAAAAAACACAAAATAAAAAAAACATCCAGCAAACTACCCAGAACTGACATCATTCCCACAACAGGTATATGAAGTACATATGCATGTAATTGACTGTAGTACTTGCTCCATAATAATGGGATAGATGATGTGGAATGATTTATATGTGCCATCAGGCGTTTTTGTAATGATGTCCAGCTGAACAACTGCTATGTGCAATTGTGTCTATCCCTGTGGGTAGTGGGCCATACCAGTCAACTGTGCAGAGCAACACTGACTGACAAGATGTAAGCCATCATAGTGTGTGATGTGTAATGGAAAACATGTATATTACTGTGGCCAATAGCTGGTGGTGGAAGTAATGCCATTATGATGGACACATGGGTTCCAGAGTCCACCACTTGCATGACACTCAAGGTAACATGTAATGTAGCATGCTGAAATGCTATAGGTGTGTAATAGGCTTACCTGCAATCTGTCCATATATATATATACCCTCCTAATGTTAGGCTGTGTCCACATGTGGCATGGATGGTTATGTCACATGTGAACCCCTTGTTGGGACCATATTGCTCTTGTCTGTGAAGGTGGGATTGGGAATTTGGGGAAGGATAGCAGGTATATTTTTTGAGGTGGGTTGGGTTGGTAGATAGAGAAGACAGCCAACAGGGATGGTATATGACACGTGGTGGGTAAACACCCTAGATAGTGAGTGTTGCTTTGATGTGGAAGCCTCATGAGCCGCCATAGGGAAACAATGGTAACAAGGCCCACACCCATTGCCAGTCACAACATCAGCTTCATGGCCCTGAAGGTGCCTGGGCTTGATGATGAGCAGGAAGAGCGTGTGGAACCTGTGAGCATGTACTGAGGGCCTCAAGCTGCTGTAGCACATGCCCCAAGTCTCTGTGGACCCCCCTATGCATCAGACCCCGGACCTGACCTCGGGTGACAGGATTATGTCTGTGTGTACCCCCAGACAGGGGACACCATCCCCTGAGGTGGTTCCACCTGAAGGTAGTGCTGGACCAGTAGATGAGGAGGCTCCAGGCTAGGTCCCACATTTGATGTGGCCTGGTAACATGGCCATATCAGGTGGGGGAGGTGGTTCTGCTGGTAACTGTTCCCTAAACATGCTATTGTATCACTGTTATAGAACATATGTTGGTAGTAATAGTCCACGCATTCCAGGATCATGTCCAGCAGCATGCATATATATCCCCAATAACACATAACAACAGATGTTTAGCAATCACATAGCAAACAGACGACATGCATATATGGAACCATAGAGGCCCTTACAATGGCATGCAGATGACATTGTCTGTAACAGGCCAGCAATGATAGTGTCTCCACAGGGGAACATGGCTACAAACACATAGCACAAAGTTTGGTACAATATGATATACGTCCCAATGGTAGGCATGCTGTACCCATACCTATTGAGTTGTGTGATCAGATTGTTGTTGCAGATATGGTGGGGGGGGCAGAGATGTGTATTAATAACTATGGTAAACTTGCTGTATGAGTTGCTCAGACCTGTTTCCATCTTTATGTCTTTCAGGCAAGATGTCACATGGCAGACTACCTGTCTATTTAGCAGACAAAAATGAGGTCATCATCACACACCTTGGACAGCACTACCAGGTGTTGTTTGGCAGAACAGTCCATGAGCAGCAGGAGTGGACCACCCTCTGGAATGATCTTGTACACAGGGTCAATGATGTCAGCCTGCATAACCTCAGTTATGAGCAGATCTGGCATCATTGCATTGACCTACTTTGCAATGCCCATCGGCGTGCTGCTGAAGTCTGGGGGGATCACCTCACAACAGGGGGGGGGCTCATGCCATCCATCCCCCTGACACGTGTTGAGGAGCTCTTTGCCAGCCTTGTGGCACCTGCCTGCCCACACACGCAACAACTGGAGGAGAGTATAGTGCTACCCACACACCAACAGAGGAGCATGCAAGTAAGGCCACAGAGCACATCAGTAGACCACTGTTGTCTATCCTTCCACATTTATATAGGTAGATCATGCATATGTGAGATGACATTTATATAGTTTGTTGCTGTGTAATAGCAATAACCAGATGTGCATAAGCTATAGTATTGTGGACTTGTACTGTTGATGTACTGTAATGCTGCACCCATCCTGTACCAATACCACAGCTGTGGCTACTGACATCACATCTCTTTCACAGTTATGTAGGTCCCTCTTGTATACCTCCAAAGCAGCAGCCTGTAGCTGTTGAGTATGTTTTTTGTTCAGGCTTGCCAATACACCGGTCATGTTATGGCTATGGTATATTCAATGCACACATTTAACACACCTACCCATAATGCATGCCATACATGATCACGTATTGTTGATGTTAACTGCACTGCATCACAGTGGTGACCATGATGGTGTATCTGAAGGGTATGTCAGACTCCTGCAATATATCTAACATCCTGTCATTGCAAAATGTGTCCACAGAGATGAACATAATGATAGGACAAATGGCCTAAAGTAGGGACATGTGTGAAACATCACCCTTATACAGTGCTACAACAGTGCATATACCAGTATCACAATGGCAACTGCTACAGATCTACACTACGTCATATCATAATACTGTGGTTCACAATCCTTAAAACCTGCAATGTGGTCCCAACAAGAGCAATCAGTGTGTAATATGGAATCGTAGGTTAGGGCAACAAATATGGGGAATACATACCTTCACAAACACTAGAAGCATATGTGTGCACACACTCCAGATAAAATATAGTGGAAGCAGTTGTTGAGGTACTTACTGCATGCATTTGTCATGGAAATGCATCTTCCAGCAAGTACACGTTCCCAATGTCACACCAAGTTTTGGTCTGCTGTCCAAGACATTTGGCCATCAAATGTGCACACTTACCTGCAACAGAGGCAGCCATGGCTTGCACACATCTTACATGACATGGCATGGGCCCCATACCCAACAGGTAGCACCCATGAGCTGGGCAAGTAGCCATACCTCACCATTGCATATACCATGGCAAACAGTGCAGACAGTCATTTATGTGGCAAGGATGTATGGGACAGGAATGATGTTGGAAATAAACAGATGGCCATCCAAGACAAATGATGTCACATGTACCAAACTGGTCATGTGGGCTGCCTAGTAACATGCCATAAAACTGAGGGGATTGCAGGAATGCCTTGCAAGTACTGGCTGTGCAGTACCCATGTCAGCAATTGCCTGAACTTTGCAAACATGTGGCCTATGGGTTAGGGTAATCAGATGTGACAGTTGTACCACAGGAAACATCAGCCAGGCCTCTCTACAGGTAGTGTATGCATAACAGAAGAGGTCCCCAAAAGTCATGTGTTGCAATGTGTACTGGTGTACCGTGACCACATTGGAAACCTACAGACAGTATCATGTAAGATACATGTGCTGCACAACCAACAACTCACCCCAACTCAGGCCCACCATCCTCATCTGTACCATGCCAGTGCCAGTATACACCTGTATGTTTGCCATTCATTAGCTGGGACTAGGCTGTTACATGTGGTGTTCAGTGTTTGGGACACTGCAAACTGACAAACATGTGTAGGCCATAGCTATCAAGTATCTGCAAAAAGGCTGAAGGTTGGGAGAGGGTGCCATCATGACACCCAGTGCACTTTAACCAGGGATCCACAGGATGCTACGAATGGCTGTATCTGCACACAGTCAGGGTCAGGAACTGTGGCAGACATAACCCTGACTCTACAGCAATAGTGACGTTAGTGTGTGAACTCCAAGGGATGTGCACATGAGTTGACCTTGCAATCATGTAGAGTTGGGGGACATGTGTAGGGCAGACTGACCATATACTGGCAAATGCAAATGGCCCATGCTAGTATACCCCTGCCAGGAATAGTGACTGCTGTAGTACACATAACAGTAGGTGCAACAAACCGACATGATAAGGAAGTGCACACATATGCACCCACGAAGTGTATGCATCTCAGTCAGCATCAGCACAACTAACACATTTGTTAGACACTGAATTTGATTGTACAGGACATATGTCACATATCAGGCTATCAGGCTCATGTAATGTTAACATATGCAGTAATGGGGTCCCATTGCATATCAAAGAAGAGGGCATCATATCAATAAGGGTTTGTACACTCCCCATAGCCATGGTAAGGTTTGACAGTTGTGAGTGTAATAGTATCCTATTGGTCATACATGCACCGCTGATGATGACATCTGTAAATCAGACATCAGGCATTCACAAATGACATCTGTCCACATATCATCCCAGGTATCTGTCGGACAAACACATAGGGGTCGTGAGCATTAGAGCAGACATACCTGACACAGTAATACACATTCAGAAATGGTGTGTACACCTGAGAGGTATGGTGCACAGAACATGGCAGGGTGCAGAACAGGTGCACGGCAATACTGTGTACATGGGTGCAGTGTTTTCCAGGGGAAGGGGCATCACCTACTAACACAGCCCATGCATCACACACATGTATTCTGTTGCTAGCATGGATTGACTATAGCTGCCCTGCATGCTGTTGAGTACCATATGTTATGCATGTTGACAGATGGATAATGGGAGGTCTGTGTGTACTATCTTTGTGCAACCTCACCTGTAGGTGTGTGTGTGTGTGTGGGGGGGTTATTTTGTCTGTAAGTGCAGTCTGGTGGAGTGGAGGGGGGTTGATGCATGTAGGATGTGTGTGTGTGTGTGTGTGTGTGTGTGTGTGTGTGTGTGTGTTTATGTGGGTGGCCATGTATGCACATGTGTGATTGTGGGTTTGTTCATACATCACTAATTCCCTTTGGAATCATGCAGTACATGGACGTGGACTGACACATGAGACACCACGAATGCTTGTCTGATATGTAATCTCAGGACAGCTGATAGTATAATAATGTCTGCAGCATGGAACATGCATTGAGAGGGAAACTAGACACCAGATATACTGTTAAAATTGCAATCAGCAGGAAGGTGAAAGACTACACACATATGCAGCACTATAGATGCATTGGGGAATTACTAGACAGCACCAGGGAATGTATCCATATATTACTGTTGTCCACATAATAAGTTGATTGAGCAACAAATCTTGCATTTACTGAGCAATAGTTATGTATGACACTCCAATGCGTAACATTGAGTGACCGTAGTAGCCCCTGACATATGGAGGCCATGCTCATGATGTCCGGACATACCCAGGGTGAACACTGGATGACAGCAGTGAGTCCTTTTAAAACCTACTCCAATCAAGACAAAGAGGTAATGGAATAACAGGTCATGTTTTGTGATCACTTGTCTAGGCAATTAGAAGAATGATATTTTAATGATTGGTATTGATGAGTGTATGTTTCCAACCGTGATGCAGGATGGGGGACTTACATGAATAAACTTGGGACAGTCTGTGAACTCAGGGACATGTAGGTATTATGGTGGAATGTCAGGGTGTGTGTGTGTTTGTGTGTGTGTTTATATTGTTAAGCAATGCCTTACAGGTTTTAAAGTGCATTTCTTGTTTTCCCCTCACAGGTGGCGAGGTGGGTCAGGGTTCCTCCTGTCCCTCCTGCATGCAATCTGATGGTGTCCATACAGACACTGAAAATGATGATAGGTGTGTTGAGGCACAGGCGGGGTTGTCAGAGGCTGAACCTCCGCCATCATTTGACATCCCCCTGTTATCCACCCAATCCCCGCACACAGTCACAGTGTCTATAGATACCCCATCACCAGTGGTCATAGCAGAGTGACAGTTGGTGGCAGTGCACAGGACAGTGTGGTATCTATGGGTGCTGTGTCTGGACACAGCAGGCATAGCCGGATGTCCAGCAGGGCATCACATAGGCAGATGTATCAGGGTGCTTGTGGGAGGGCCACTGGTCATCATGCCCCTGGCAGAAGTATCACATCTGGTACCACCAGATGCATGCTTCAGGCTGTCATGGGGGTGCAGGCACATATGGAACTGTACACCAGAGAGGGTCTGAGGCTCCAGAGAGCTGTTTTTTCATCTGCAATTGACAACATCCATGATCTTGCAGGTGTCCTCCGTGATTATACAGAGGTCATGGATAGATGGTTGGGTGAAATGGTGAGCCTCATCGACTGTGGATTGCCCATGCTAGAGAATGTGGTGGGAGTGGGGTGATGGCCGCCGGCCAGCAACACCAACATTTGGTGGTCAATGTGGACTTGCAAGGACACCAAGCCACTCCTGTAGAGGCAGTACCAGTGGCCAGCCCCAGCACTCCAGGGGGGGTGCTGTCCCCACCACACCACAGCAGGCCATGTACACGTGGCCCTGGCCGGTCCCAGGAGGGACCTGGTTCCAGTGGATATATGTCATCATCAGGGGAGAGTAGCATATCGAGGCCTGTACCTGGAAGTGCCTGTGGAACCCCTGGCAGGCACAGTCCATGTGCCCGTGGCCTGAGGCAATGAACTGCACACCCTGCTAGGTATGGTTTGCAGCTGTCCAAGAAACAGCTGTATAGAGCAGCCTAATGGCAGAACTGTGTGCATGCATACCCACACACTATACAAACACACCTAGGGCAACCCCATACCTACACACACCACATCACCATGCCCATATCAGTAACTTAAACCCCTCACTCACACACATGGTGTCAAATGTATGGCCCACCCTAGGTCTCTGGCAAACCAAGAACACACCCTGTTGATATGATGATACCTTTGCCACATCCCTGTCTTCCATAACATCAATGCAGGGACAGGCTAATATGGTTTTGATGCACACGGTGACAGTACTACAGTGTACCAATGTACTGCTGTGTAAAATGTTGTCAGCAGTAATGTTTAATGCTTACATGTCTGGTAGTGTAGCTGTCCAGCCATGATGCATTATAGCTGTTAGTAACATTGAGTCATTGTGGTCTCCATAATGTTATCCATTTGTGTTGTAGGTGTACATATGTCTGCAGGAGGATGGTATGCTGTCATATCTCACAAGGGGTATGGCACTGTGGTGACACCATGGCTGTGCAATATCCTGGGTACAGTTGGACACATGTCACAGGTCTGTATAACAGTTACTGACTGTGCCACATGGACAGATGACCCCCTGAGACATGTATATTCAGCAACCTGAAGTAGATCCCTCCACATACATGCACACTCTTACTTGGCAACAATGGGACTAGACCCCTACCTAGGTATGTAGTGCTACTGATGTGTGTGGATTTAATTGCACACACTACACATCTTTTAGGATGAGGTGTGTTCCAGGTTACATGTTACATGCAGAACATCCCCAGGCATGTACAGTATGGTAATGGGGGATGTAATGGTTGTATATGGACAATACATAGTATGACATACCATCATATACACATTAATCAACACATAACAGGCAGACACACATCTGAGAGACCTGGGCCTATCATAGGTTCATAGATCCATAGGTTAGTACTAGACTAACTGCCCTTTTGAGCCATTGTAAGCCTAGCCAATTATCCCTTGTGAGACTCAAACCCTGCATCTTGTGTTTGTAAGGCAAACACTTTAACCATTAGGCCACCCTCCCAACCCTTAGGCCACCCTCCCAACCCTGGTTATCAGTGCTAACTAACTTGTCAGTGTGTCCAATGTGTTACAGGTAGGCTGCACACAGCACATGCATAACAGCGCTGGATAGTATTATTAGTTACCTGTATGGTTAATGGTGACAGTGGTCACCATACAGTGGTACATGGGACATGTACCGGGGGTACCATGGTGTAATGACAGTATACCCAGCACCCAAACTCCACTGTGGATATTGTATACACTGGAACTCATGATGACACTTTGACATACCCACCATCACACATTGACCAGGACTGCAATACAACCCCTTGTCAATCCCAAGAGTGCTACTACAGGGATATGCATCTAATACACATGCCACAGGCATAGTAGGGTGATGCATTGTTATGCCTCTACTATGGGCAGCAATATCACTATCCCTAATACTGTGCGGCAATGTGTATTGTAATAGGAGTATGTGGCCTCAGAATGCAGTACCCTACATATATACACACATACACACACTTGCCAGAACTCTGTGGGTATTCCATGCCTATCAACCCATTTGTACAACAGTGTTGCGGTGGTACTGCAAGGCTCAGGTAGCCTTTAGGGAGAGGAGTGTAACAAGGTACATGTAATGTCCGGTACAGCAGCAGCCACATCTAACTATGGCAATGGGTGTTGCGGTCGGTATGAAGGGCCTCAGGGTATCCCCAACTACAGGTGTACTAACACAGACACACTGATATCCTCAGTAATACACACGGACACATTTGTCAGAACTGGGGTGCATCGCTGCAAGTGGTCATAGGTGTGTACCTGACAATTGTCCATGGAGAGATGGGACGTGTAGGGGATGTGTGTACAGTGGTATCATGCCACATGCCATGTGGCAGCAGGCAATCTACCTACAGACACCACTGTGGTGACTCTCATGGTGAGAGTGACATGCATCAGCCAATCTTCTGGGTGCCTCCTGCAAATGGCTAGTGAGGTGCTCCATTTGACATGTATGCAACATGTATTACAAAACAAAGTTAGTGTCTGTGTTGGAGACATGTACCCAAGCATGTTCTGTTGACTGTGATAGTGTAGTGGAGGTACCCATGGCATGTGGGGCATACAGGGTGTTGTATCCTATCTGTGCCAGTTATAACACAGCTGGGCAGACATGTCAGTGTCAGTCAAGCATAGGTTGCCTGTACTTATCCAGGTGGGTACCTGACATCTGCACATCTGTACAGGGACTGACAGACATCAGCTTGCCACCTAGCTATGCCGTAGGATGAATGTGTTGACAGATATATGTCTGACACCGATAGGTATGCCATTACTACATGTTAGCAGCCCTCACTGATGTGCTATACAGACAGTAGTCTACAGTCAATTTCCACGTGTCAGATCAGTATCCAGTAGGAAATATATAATGTGACACAGCTCACACACCAGGAACATGACAGTGAGGACACGGAGTCCATCTATGCATGCAGGGATGTTTTTTTGCCAGTACTACAATTAGCAATCTACTCTTGCTTGGGAAAGCACTGTCAAAAGTAGTAACGTCATGTACACTACATGCCAGTGTGACTGCACATAACCTGGGATACTACCCAAGTATGTAACACATTCACACAGATAAGAGTGCTGTACAGGTCATATATACTCAAGTGTCCCATACAAGAAACTCACACCCCTTGCTACTGTACTGACAGCACATAGACGCATGTTATGTACATGGCATTACATACACCTATTACAGATGTCATTACCCTGCTATGTTATCAGACTGGGATTTGAGCACAGATTCCCAGGGCTGAGCCATACTTAGCAGGTGTCAGCATTGCTACAATATAACAGCTAAGCACATTTGCACACTGGTAAGCAAAGCCTACACGATGTAAGCACCCGTACATTTAACCGTACCTTAGCACTGCTTAGCTTCACACAAACCCATGCAAACACGCTGAAAGCTCCTCAAAACTGCCTTAACCACTCTCTGTCCTACAGACCTTGTTCTGCACAGCAACAAATTAAACAGCCCCTGCAGGTTTTGAACACAGGACCCCGTACACTATAGTCGCAACTGTTAACCACTACACCATGACAGCTGTAAAGACAGTTGTATTTCCAATACATATGTCAGTACACATATTGAATAGTATTGAACAATTGCTGTGACTTCTACAATTGTATAGTATACGTTAATGACATTACCGTTGCATCACATATATTGTTATATCTAAATATACACATATCAGATACATATGGTGTGATACATCTGAGAAGGTATACACAACAGTAATGTTTACACATGACAAGGATATGGATATATACATATACATATGTAGATATATGTCTACATGTACATACACATATATATTCATATATATTTATGCACATCTCTATAGTGCATCATATATATATAATGGCCATTTATAGATCTCGCCTCATAGTTAGACGCTGCCCATTCAATTCTCAGTTAGAGCATCTTCTGTGTAGCAACATGCGTGAATGGGCGTTCCTTCACTGAAGGTTGTGCGTTAGGCCCGGCAAGCCAGTACGTAAAAATCTACTCCCAATCATTAGTGGACTGGAGTTCCGCTGTGGCAACCCCTAACCAGGAAAAGCTGAAAGACACAAACAAAATATATATATGTTTACCATATGTCCAGAACATGGAGTGGAGTCCTACCTCAGCACCAATAGTCTCAACATCTTAGTGCAAGGGGATGTCATGTATGTATTGCATGTATATATGTAAACTGTTTCTACTTTAACAGGGGTTGTCTTAACAGACATGTGTGTGGGAGGTCACATCTGCTATTGACATGTATGCCATAAGGACATCATAGTACAGTACCACTGATAGCACAGTAATAATCATGTGGACTACAGCAGAAATATGACCAATATATGTGGACAGTCTGGTACTCTCTGGTCAGTCCAGAGATATACACAGATCCCCTTAGTGCGAGACATGTGGACCAAGCCTGACAATGTGGACGTTAACAGCCATGTACATGGGTATATCACGTAAATACTGGGCTACATATGCCCACACAGTTTATGCATTCACACACTCCTGTCTGTCCTGACACATAATAACTGGTGGTGCAGAGGTCACATGGCCACATACTGCCCAGTAGTTAATGACATGCATCTGTACAGCATCCCACTGCTTTGTCAGAAATACACACTAGTTATGGTGGCCCGGCAGCAGTACTTCTTGCAAATATCTGGACATAACATCTCACTGGGTAATTACGCTAAGCTGCTAGGCATGTAAAAAAGAACTGTGCAAACTACAGGCAGACTGCCACAACACTGGCCTACATTTTGTATGGGGGAAAACAAATGTATCTGCAAATATAGCAGGCTCTACAGGCATGCCACAGCACAGAGTAACAGACACCTGTGCGAAAGTGCATACCCACAACCAATCTGAACATAGCCACAGCCACATATGGTATGCAAGCTTAATATTACACTGTAGGGACTGTCTGATCAACACCATTCTCATATGTGCCACTCATACACTAACCTTAAATATACTGGGTCACGACACAGCGTGGTCCAATGCCTGTCTGTGGTATGGGACATGTTTGTGTTTGGCCCTACAAAGGTGTGAGCTGATAGGGTACCATACACTGGAGCAGCATCTAACATCAGATAGAACAGGACCAAGAAAAATGACATCTACCACAGTTTGTACACAGGCCACGGTACGTATTTACAATACACATACTGTCGAGAATCACCATAAGTACACAGATTCCACTACTGTACACACAACCACAGAATGCTCAGGTTATGTCCTCAGAAAAAAACCCTACTATACATAACATAGATAGAGGATCATAGATTAGTACTAGGCTATCTGCCCTTGCGAGCCATTTTAAGCCTAGCCAATTATCCCTTATTAGACTCAAACCCTGCACCTTGTGTTTGTAAGGCAAACACCTTAACCATTAGGCCACCCTCCAACATAGCTATCAGTCTGATATCTGACTGACGTGTTATTAGGTATGATGTCAATAAATAATGGTGTACAGAACATATGCATCTCTTACTGCATGACATATGTACAAAGGTTGACAGACTTGTGGCTGGAGCCACAAACACTGGGCCAGTATTGACATGTTGCTGTGATACCATCATACATTAACATGGTTTGTTGTGACATATTGTCCTATGAGGGTATGAAGTCAGTATCTCTCATGGCTGTCACCACATACTGACTGCAATCCTCAGACTACGCTTCTGCAGTTCTAAGATAGGTGATCTGTGAGTAACACAAGAAATATAAGACTCCAAACACTGGCCAGTCTACAGATAACCCTACAGGTGGGAGTTTCCTCAAACACATAACACTGTCATGACAGGTCATGTAGACCAGCCATATCCACTCAAACCCTGTTAAACCAACATTACTCCAAATTCAGAAGAGCAGCACTTACATTCTGTAGTCATGTCTGGATCATCCCCCTCCTGTTTGTTGGCTTGTCTCCACAATGTATGTTGTTAGAGGTATATCCCACTACCATCTGTGATGCTGTTTGCCAAACACCAACATGAGATCCTGCTCACAGTGAATGAAAAGGGCCAACATCCACATGATGTTCCTAATTATAGGAGTATGCTTTCATGCAATTGGCTATGGGAATATTACCACAGCTGTTCCCTATGCAATCAGCTAGTGGGGGACTGCAATTCATGCAGAGGCCATCCGCTGATCATGAACATCACTTATAAATACAAGCGGCTGCCTACGCAAACCAGGTGTACTTCTCCACATCCATCAGAGAGGGAGTGAGAGACAGACAGAGACAAAGTAAGACAGAGAGGGGGTGGGAGAGTAAAACCTAAGCATGTTTGTGTCACACACTTATCAGTACAGGGTTTCAAACCCCTGCCTGACTATGTATTGCTATCACATATCAATACAGTTATCGCATGCAACACAGAGCTTACACACTGGGGAGCTGTCCAAAGGTATATTCGATGGTGAGTGACATCTGCAACAGTGATAAAGGAGGGATAAGGTAGGTGTAGTACACGTGCCTGTCCACACGAATAGATGTCAAGGTCAATACAGCCACACTCTCTCAGGGACTCACACACATTATCACAGTTGGCAGGGTCAGGATTAGACTTCCTAACTAGCTAGTTTGCCACAATACAGTAATACACAGATATCACATGCACCACAAGGGTTATCAAGATGATATATGGGCAAATGGTATGTCAATGTGCCTGACATAGAAGACATGCTTCAGTAAGCCAATGGGAGGTGTTGTAAGTGTGAATGGTGTCCAAATCATTATTCTCCACACACACAAACACACACAGACACAGGTTGCCAGTAATGACATGCATGGGTGCTTTGCTTCAAAGGTGTGTAGTGGCTGACTGTGCCATAGGGCTGTACAAGGCTAGGTAAAGAGTATATCTTGGCATCAGGCCATATGAAAATGGTCTGCAGTGTGGCTCAGGGGTGTAGTGTCTGGATTGGCCCACACAGGTGGGTATTGTATTCACCATCCAGTCATCTGGGTTACTATTGTGGGTGGCCAGTGCTGTGCAATGCTTGCCATGTATGTGTTCTATAGTCCATGACATGGACAGTATCTGGGATGTGCACACATTCCACATGCATGTTCTGTGACATATGGAAGTGTACCTGGTGTGTCTGGGGCTTGTTGTATAGACCGATTGTTATTATCAGATGTTCCATTCCTAGCCTCATGTGGTGAGAACTGGCAATGGACACCAGGTTGGCCCTGCACCTACATTGACAGCATGATACAGGTATTCCCTGGCATCTGTCCATACAGGGCATGTGTATAAGGCATGGCATGTCCTTTGTGGGTTACATTTGCTAGCACTGCAGTTGTTACAGGCGTCCAGTGGGGAACATAGTGAAGGAGCACTGTATGCAATTATGTGCATATTGAGGGGATGGGACAGGGTGCCATGCCCTCTGTAGTCCACTGCAATCACATCATGTTTACTATCTGTGGGCAATATGCAGGGAACTACCAACATAGTGGTTGTTGCCTAGCCAAGTGTGTTTGTGTATGAGACATGGGTTGAGCGTGTTCTCTGGGTAATATAAGGGTTGCCTAAATTTTTCAGGCCTTGATGTTACATGTAGGGGTATGGCTTGTCTACCCCAGCCTCTCTGTTGTTTGACTTCTGTTATCTTTGTAAGGTAGACATTGTGACATTAAATAGGCCCACCATATAAGAAATTTGCAAAACCCACTACACAATGGGTCCAGCTGTTGCACACTCACAGCCACCTCCACACAGAATATGCATCACACACACACACACACACACACACACACACACACACACACACACACACACACACACACACACACACACAAAACTTCTCACAGTTGCCATGTCTGGGATTAGAACTGATACCTAATTTGTACATCACACTACAGCATTACGCAGTTATAGCACGCGCCACAGAGATTACTGGGCTGCTCCTTCCCCAAAGGTGTATTTCAAAGTGAATGACATCAGCAGACTTGCCAAAGAAGGGCAATGGAAGTTGTAGTGACTGTGAATGGCCTCAAAAGCATTGTTCCCTGCACAGACAAACAAACACACATCCACACTTGCCATGTCTGGGAATAGACCTCCTATCTAACTAGTATATCACACAACAGCATTACACAGTTATGGGATGCATCACAAGGATTACTGGGCTACTCCTTCCCCAAAGGTGTATTTCAAAGTGAATGACATCAGCAACCTTGCCAAGGTTGGGCAATGGACAGTGTAGTTCATATGTTCATAGGGTCATACATTGATACTAGGCTGTCAGCTCTAGGACCTATACATCCCTGGCTATGACTTCCCACAATATTTACTTCCCTGCACTCCTGTCTAGCAGGGCAGCTGACATGATCCCCACAGTAAATTTCCTATCTCCCATCCAATCATCCAAGTTCTTTTTGAAGAGGGATAAAGAGGCACTCTGCTTGACATGTATGGGCAGTCTGTTCCAGAGTCTGGGGAGCCTCTGGGTCAAGAAGACATCCCTCCTGCATGTATTGCTCATTGTGATGACAGGATTTGGATCCCTGGAGCATGTGGTTGTGAGGGTTTGGAATTATCTAAGTTTTGCATGTCCAACAGCTGTGGGTTTGACATGGCATGGTATGTTAAGCAGAGATCACCTCTGAGAACATAATACATGACAGAGAACAGCTGGATGATTTTCAGACGGTCAGCATAGGGCATCTGGTTTAGGCCTGTGGTCATTTTGTGAGGTATGTCTGCAACCTCTCTACTTGTTGCAGATGTCTTGTGAGGTAGATATGTAACGGACTGTTGTAGTCTGTACTGGGTGTTCTGAGAGATGACTACAGTGGGACAATGGCCTCCTTTTCCTGGATGTAAAGCCCTTAGTGGGAGGTGTGCCAGGTAGGTGGGTTTCCTGACTGTTGTGGCGATGTGGTTATCAAAGATGAGACCACTGTCTACCTGTGTCCCTAAGTCTGTTATCACACTTTAGGTATTTAGTGTACTGCCACCTATGTGGTACTTCACAGGTACATGTCCCTTCCCAGTGGGGATAATTATATATTTCTTGGCATTGATCTTGAGGCCAAGGCTCAGGCACCAAGCATGTCTTTCTCTAAGGCCCTTCTGTAGAATATCCACATCATGTGGGGATTCAATATTGGCTCCCAGTGTGCAGTCATCTGCGACTTGTTTGCCAGTGTCCCTTTCTGTTGGATTGAACTTCAGAGCAGTAGATGCCAAACAAGGGTGGTGCCAGGACTGAACCCTAAGGTACTCCACCTGTCACTTGCCTGGGGCTCGTGTTGATGTCACCTACATTTACAGTGTGGGTTCTGTCAGAACAGCAGTTAGTAGCCCATCGAGTGGCATAGGGATTAATGGCCAGCTTGATAAATTTATCTATGATTCCAGACTGGGGGATGGTGTCGAAGGGCTTGGTGAGGTCCGGATAGGCTGTGTGAACCACCTTACCCTTGTCCACAGCTCTGGAGATGAATTCACAGTTGTCATTCAGGTTGAGGTGACATGATCGGCCCTTCACAAACTAAACCTGGTTAGGGTCCAGTGTTTGCAGGTTGCCAATGCCTTGGTTTTAATTTCCATGATAATACATTCCATGGCCTTGCAGATCAGGCACGTCATACTGCTATGGCTGTAGTTCCCAGGATCCAAGGTGGAATCCCCCTTTGTGGACTGGGATAACTGTAGCTGTGCACCACCCATTGGGCATGAAGCCTCAGGTGTGTCTATAATTAGATATGGCACTTAGATAAGGTGCCAGTTCAGTATGTAGCTCATGTAGTACACAGCCCGGGATGTTGACTGGTCCCATGGCTGATATTGGCATAGCTCTGTAGGGTGTGTTTTTTACCTATGTGGCCATTATTACCGGAATATGGCAATCTATCCATGTTGAGATGGGCCCTTTGGGGGTTGGGAGGGGGTGCAGTTGGCACTGAATTGATCTGCCAGGATGTTTATGGCAGGGGCCCATCACACTGGCTTCCTTTTCTTGGTGGCAAGCTTTTTGGTTCAATATTGGATGGCACAATTCATGCACAAGTGGATGTGTTCCTACAGTGCCTTCATATATGATTCAGCAGTTGTCCTTTCAGTTCCCATCTACATGGGTGTCATGACGTTAGTCACATCTGACTTGTGTAGCATGACATTGGCTTTGGGGATGTGTGTTATGCATGTTACCTTACTGAGGTGTGGGGGAGGGATGTTGATGTTAAGGGTGATTAGCTCATGGGCTGACCTGACCAATGATGGGGTGCCCATAGGTGTGGAGCATTGATTTCCCATGTTGGTAATGACCAGGTCTAGGATATTTGAGCCCCTAGTGGGACTATGGGTTACTTGATTCAGGGCATTGGGAATTATGACTTCCAAGAACTGTTGGGCATACGTGTTGGTACACAAGTAGTTTTCCCAGTTAATGTCAGGGTAGTGTAAGTCACCCAGTATCAGGGTGTTTGCTTGTATCATAATATTTCACAGTATGTTTCAAAAGCTGTAGTGGGTATCATGGGGCATGGTGGGGGATCTGTAGCAAGCTATACAATTTAGAATGCAGTCTAACCTACTGTTAGTTGCACTGGGTTATCCAGATAGATTCTGTTGGGCAAGTAGCCTGGTCGTGTGAATATTTTTAGTGAATATGGACACGCCTCCATTTTTATTGTTTTGGTCCAGGTTTGTTGGCCAACAGGTGTAGTGAGACCTGTAACTGGTATTGCAGGGGTGCCCTCTGGAGGCTTGGATCAGGTCTCTGTTACTGCACAGTTATTGATGTTCTCCATTTTTAGCTGTGCGTAGTGATTATGAATGGCCAAAAAAGCATTGATCCCTACACACACACACACACACACACACACACACACACACACACACACACACACACACACATGCACACACACACACAATTTCACAGTTGCCATGTCTGGGAATAGAATGCCTACCTACACAGTTATAAGAAGTGGCACAAAGATTACTGGGCTACTCCTTCCACAAAGGTGTATTTCAAAGTGAATGACATCAGCAGGCTTGCCAATGAAGGGCAATGGAGGTTGTAGTGACTGTGAATGGCCTCAAAAGCATTGCTTCCTACACAGGCAAACAAGCATCCGCACTTGCCATGTCTGGGAATATAACTCCTACCTAAGTAGTTTATCACACTACAGCATTATGCAGTTATATGATGCACTATGGAGATTACTGGGTTACTCCTTCCCCAAAGGTGTATTTCAAACTGAATGACAGCAGGCTTGTCAAAGCAGGGCAATGGAGGTTTTAGTAACTGTGAATGGCCTCAAGAGCATTGTTCCCTACACAGACAAACACACACATCCACACTTACCCTGTCTGGGAATAGAACTCATACCTAACTAGTTTATCATACTACAACATTTCGCAGTTATAGGATGTGCCACAGAGATAACTAGACTACTACTTCCCCAAGGGTGTATTTCAAAGTGAATGACATCAGCAGCCCTGCAAATGTAGGGCATTTGAAATTGTAGTGAGTGTGACTGGCCTAAAAATCATTGATCCCAACACAGATAAACACACACACATTTGCCACATTGAGGATTAGAACTCCTACCTAACTAGCACATCACACTACAGCATTACACAGTTATCGGACATGCCACAGAGATTACTGGGCTAATACTTCCTCAAAGGTTTATTTCAAGGTGAAGACATCCACAGGCCTGCCATAGTAGGGCAATGGGGAGTGCAGTGTGTGTGCATGGGCCATAACCCATTCATCTAGAGGCAGACACACAACACTCAACCACACACATGTTTATATTCCACTGGTACATGTATACAACTGCTAGATGACTACTGACTTGTACAGTCATGTTACACAGTTATCACAAGCACCATAGACACTATAGTGCTGAGGGATACCAGTGGCAAATGTCTACAGTGATTAACATTTGCACATCATGTGGTTTTAGCCAATTGGATGTGTTCTTGGTGGGACAGGCCTCATGATGGGAGGATCTTTGTCACTCACTCTCTTCCACACATCTATGTATGTGTAATTTTGGCCTATTAAAGTGTGTTATCTTAGGATATATGTGTGTATTCCTATCCAATGTGTGTGCAAAGCATCACTGGTGTGTACTGAGGAGTGTATGCAATGATGTCTGCGACTGTCAGATATGTATGGTCCACTGTTGTTGCCAGACATAGGCTTCATTTCTGTAAGTGTGGGAGCATTCCCAGTATGACCTTCTGTATTGAATGTGTGAATCCATTCCAGGTAGATTGTACTCCAGTGCAGACTTTTGTGTTCTAGACCTACAGTTAGCAAACTGTTTCTGCAGGATGTCTGTAGATCGCTTGACAATATGTGGTCAAAATGGGTGAAGGATAGTGGGTTACTGTAGGTAATTGTGTCTGTGCTGCTTCTGCTACATGGTATTGGTGTTAGCAGAGATATTCAGACGTGTACTGTTTTACACTGTGATGTTTTATGTCATCAAGTACCGTCAGGTATACGTATTTGCTTGCAATGATGTCCTGTGGAACACAGGTTGAATGCAGCTGTGTCTGGTATTGTGGTCAGCAGCCTACATATTCTTGCACAATCATGCCATTCTGGAGGGGAAGCTGCAGACACTTACTTCTGGGTCTGTGTAAATGGTTTAGCATCTTGGTACAGTGGTGGCAGAGGATCCCATGCTTGTACATCCATCCACATGACAGTATGGCCATATCCTGCTGTGGCCATACCTCACAGCTGTACAGATTCACACAGGTTATCCAGAGGCAGGGGTCATAATTCGGGACATTACCCCTTCACATTGTGGTTTACAAGTAGGTTTGTAGCCACCAATTCTTGTGTTTGCAGCCAGGGATAGCATGTGCACACGGCTGAGTTTTGGACTTCACACACTCCATGCCACCCATGCTCCCACCCCCCCCTCTTCCATGCATTATGCAAACATTATCTGATATGTTCCCTATAGTTATTACCTCATTCCAGCAGTAATTTGATGTTGGTCCACAGTTTATACAGTAGGACATGGTGGACATGTTACTGTGATTTGTCCATATGGCCTTGCATTTGGGTTCTGTGGACTGTGCTATGTTGTTATTTGGGAGTCCATGACATAACATACATTGGCAGTATGGGTGAGACATGCCTTTACCAGAGGACTGTAGGCCATTTGGTAGCGATGCAGGCCAGCTGTAGCAGGCCATTGCATTCTGTCACTCCTACAGTCCCAGACATCAATACACTATATTCCCCAGGAGTGGCAGGGTAGGTGTGCAAGGTGTTCATGCCAATACCTTGTCATTATTGATTCAGTGGTGTGGATGCTGGCAGGGTGCTGCTTACAGCTAGGGACACACCTGCATGGGACACCTGTTCTGCATCCTGCAGTCTTTCGATATTGCCATACAGAGGTGGGGGTCATATTGTACCCATTCCCAATGGCAGGGATAAGACCAGAGAGGTACCTGTGGGTGGTGGTGGGGTGAGCTGAGTGCATGTATGCTATGGACACTACTTGCATCTGACTCACAGATATGCATGGGGCATTCCACTTATGCTGGCTTGTGCAGGGACATCAGCTGTTTCTCAATACTTCATTCCTATGACCTTTGTTGTCTGCCAGTGTTTGGCCAGACAACATTGGTATTCCCTACTACAAGCCCAAATAATGTGCTGCAAACCTGTATGTACAATTCAAGGGTGTGTCCATCTGACAGTTACATATTATGCACTGTCTGTCTGGGGTACTTCCCCTGTGTATTGCTTGTATGTCTGGGCAGACATTCATGCCATGTCCATCTTTCAGATGGTGACACATATTGCTTCCAATCATTGACTATGGCTTACTGCTTTAATGTGTTTTGCTGTGAAGCATTGTGTTTGGCACTGCAGTTGTAAGAACTTGGCCCTGTCATAGGTTCATAGGTTCATAGGTTCATACTAGGCTATCTGCCCAAGGGCATTTATAAGCCTAGCCCATAGTTATGTGGCTTTCGCCACCCCTTTAGTTTGAATAAAAACTATGCCTATCATTTTTCTGTGCCTCTGTCAAGTAGTGACACTGAAGTAATCCCTGGGGTATATCTGCGATCTCCCATCCATTGGTCAAGATTCCTCTTGAACAAGGCCAGTGAGGTGCTCTGCCTCACATGTACCGGGATTTTGTTCCACAGCATAGGGAGTCTCTGGGTGATGAATCTGTCCCTCCAGCACGTTCTATTTATAACCGTGTCAAGGTTTAAGTCTCCGCCCTTGTGGTTCTGAGGGATCTAGATTTTTGAGGTGAAGCATATTCATCAAATCTGGGTTTGACATGGCCTTATATGTCAGGCACAGGTCACCTCTGAGCAAGCGGTATGAGACTGAATAGAGCTGGAGTTCTTTCAGTCGGGCAGCATAAGACATATTTTTGAGACCCTTTATCCTTTTGGTGAGGAACTTTTGGGGCCTTTCAAGCTGCAGCAGGTGTCTGGTCAGATACATTCGAGCGGGCATTGTACTCAATCATAGGTCTAATGAGTGATGAGTACAGGGGGACGATGACCTCCCTTGATCTAGATGTGAATCCCTTCATGATCAGGTGGGCGATATAGAAGGTTTTCCTAACTACTTTAGCAACATGAGTGTCAAACGAAAGGCTACTGTCAACTTGGGTCAACTGTCATCAGCAATACTGGGAAATGGCCACCAGAACAAACCTCACCATGCATACATACTGACCACTCTCACACAATATACGACACACACCAGCCTAACACACACAGACCTGAATATTGTACACATGCTACAATTTATCCTGCAACCTTGGCCAGGTCAGGTAATCTGTGCTGCACTGTTATTATACCTACACAACAATCTTACTACATTTCTCCATAGGATTGGGTGGGGGGACACACCTGACTATTGCTAAATTTCTACATGAGAATGGGGGAGGGCATACCTGACTGTTACTACATTTCTACATAGGATTGGGGGGGTGCACACCTGACTGTTACCACATTTTTACATAGGACTGGGGGGCACACCTGACTGTTACTACATTTCTACATAGGATTTAGGGGGCACACCTGACTGTTACTACATTTCTACATAGGATTGGGGGGCACACCTAACACTTGTACACATTTGCTATGCCTGTACTGGTATTTCAGGTTCTCCATTTCATTCTGTATTCTAACCTATCATGCTGACTAGAGGCATATCAGTGTACTACAGGTCTTAGGTTTGACTGGCCTGCATTTCAGTTTCTGACTTCTTAGCCTTCAGAACTAACATCCCACTGCCTGACCTGTTGTAATCTGTCTGTGTATGTCTGGGGGATGATGTTCTCCATAGCCATCAAGTAGAGGCCTTAGCACAGCCATTGTTCCTGTTTGTCTATGCCTGTCCTGCTGGATGAGACTGTTGTTGGGTAAGTGAGCCTCCCTGACTGGCATGTGTGTGTCCTATGGACACACATGTGGACCAGCACATTTCCTGCAGTGTGTTTTGTCACCTTGTCTAGTACTGGCTAGTATGGTGACACCAGTATTTGTTATAGATCTTATGCTGCCACTATAGATGTCTACTATCTGCTGGCATCCCATTCAGCCACCCGATTCCCTTGCATGCTCACATCCATACCATAGATACAAGTAACAATACATACTACTCCATTCAGCAATTGGTAGGAAGAGTGACTTACCTTGTGGCTGTGCCAGTATTGAGGATGGTGCTGGAGGGCTGACTATGTTGGATGCACATAGTACACTCCCTATACATGTTTAAGCACAGGTAGTGTCATGTTTGGCATACTTTTACTGTATGTGTGAGTCAGAGAGAGGTGTCATTCCCTGGGTCCCTACTGTGTCAGTGTATGTGCTATGCATTGTCTCTTTGCCAAGGCCTGGGCATACTGGACACGCCTCGTTCTGCCTACTGGGCAGGCTCAGGTTGTTCCTCTGAGTCAATCTTTGCCTTTGCAGGCCTTGGCAATGGTGGGAGGCTGTGTGGCCCTGCTCCATGCTGTTCCTGCTGCAGCTGTTTCCACAGGATCATATTGTGTAGCATGGCACATACAATGACAATTTGGGTGCATGTAGCTGGTGAGTACTGCAAGGCTCCACCAGATGTGTCCAGGCACCAGAACCATGACTTGAGCATCCCAAACACATGCTCTATTATTATTCTTGTCTGTGCATGTGTTTCATTATGGAGATCTTGTTCGGGTGTGTGTGCATTTCTGATGAGTGTCATCAGCCATGGCTCCAGTGTGTAACCAGCATCTCCCACTAGGTGACTGTAAGGGATGTCCGCATTGGCAAATCTCTGGTACAGCTTCATCAGATGCCAGATGTGGGAGTCATTATAGCTTCCACGGCAGCCAGCACACACATTCATTATAATGCCCTGGGCATCGCACATGACCTGGCAGTTGATGGAGGGGAAACCCTTGTGGTTGATGTAAACCCTACCTCGCTCATGTGGTGGTGCTTTGATGCATATGGGCGTGTAGTCTATAGCACCCACTACCTCAGGGTATTCTGCTATTTGGTGGAAGAGATGCATATTGTTGACCAACGCCTCACGGGTGTTGTGGAAATATACGTGTGCACCGGCATGTGCTGACATGGCATCCAAGAACTGGTGGAGTACCCTGGATGCTGATGCCTGTGAGATCCCCATGATATCCCCAGTTGGCCTTTGGAAGGTACCTGTGGCTAGTATTCTTAGGCCTACACATACCTTGGTATCCACTGGGATGGGTTCCCCTCTGTTGGTTCTGTGTGTGAGATGTGGCTGGCACAGCTCATAAATTTGCTGTAGGAGATCCCTTTCCACCCTATAGCACTCCACTATCTCCAGCTCATGTAGTCCCTGGTAAGTTACCCTGGGTCTGTACACTTTTCTCCTTCTCCTCATTGTGGATTGGTCGATAGCATTCTCATCCTCACCACCCTCAGCCTCTTCCACATGTTGATTTATAATAGCTGCTGCAGCCCCTATCATTTTGTTGCTTTTGTTTGGTAAAATTTCTCCACTTATGTTCATCGGTGGTGTATAGTATGTGGGAAAATAAAACAGAGGGAAATGTGTTTGCATAGTTTATAGTGGTGTGCTGGACTGGGCTGGTCTGCTGCCTGTGTAATTGGCTGATTCTGATATATTTCACCTGCCAGCAATGATAGTTCTCCTTGATTACCTTCCTACTGCTGTTTTCCCTTCCCACTGCCTTCCTGTTTAAGCCCAGGGGCGTGCCGTGCAAACATGGTGTTCAGATGTGCACACAGCTGCTATTTCCTGGTTTACTTTTTTTTTTCATTTAAAACCCGGTGCTCGGCATGCACACCTGCTTAGGCTATGTAAAGAGTGCTAGGCAGCCTCAGACACACACCCTTGCTTAGTTCTGTTAAGCTCAAGGCAAACCCGAGCCACAGGGCTCCAATAGGTTTACAGTATGCCTGACACACCCCTCTATGATGTCAGCTAGCTCTTAGGCTTGCACCATGCTCTTCCTGCACTGACACAGTTGGATGCAGGCTAGCCATGAGGAAGAATCTGGGATTCAGTATCATTCCCCTCATTTGCATAGGATTGCCTGCTAATGCATAGTTACAAGTCCCACACTGAGCCTTCCCCCTTAGCAACCACTATTCACTGGCCATGTTGTCTACTGCCTGCCATTGAGTATAATGGCAAAACAGTGATTTTGGATATAATGCTTATTTCAGTTTTTTTTTTCAGCCCAATCCCATTTGCGAGCTGCTGCCCTATGCTTAATTAGCAGAAATCGGCTAAAAAATAAAGGATATTTTTTTTATTTTGGCAACTGTTTTCCATGCCAATGGCAATATATTTGGTCATTGGCATGCTTTCAACATAATATACACCCTTTATTTGGAGCTGTCATGGCTCAGTTTTGTAGTTTGCAGAAATGTACTCGGTTGCTAACCGAGTACATTTCTGCAGACTACACTAGTCCTACACGGCCAGATGCCAGCTTTCTGGATTGCAAATTCATCTCATTTGCATGTTTTTCAGCTGCAAATGGGGTAATTTGCATACAGGATTTGTGTCCGTGCAGGAATAGTGCAGTAGTGCTTATGCACGTCCCTGGAGCTTATTCCTGGATAGCACGGCAGCCATATTGCCTACAGCAGCTCCTGCACTATTCCTGCACTCCATGCAGAGCTTGCTGAATAAAGGGGCTAAAGATATAACTAATTAAGGGAAGTAAATACTGTTGGAAGAAATAGCCAGGGAATTATTACGGCTAGGCTTATATAGGCCCTAGGGATGATAGCCTAGTATCAACCTATGGACCTATAATATATAGCAAAAATATTGAAAAATGCTTGAATAAAGTGAATTATACTTTACAAGGAAAGGACTGATTCATTTTATCATATTTCAAATTCTAATTTAAAATTTCTTCCAATGGTCATGGGAAAGAACTTTGCCAAAAATAGTTTACTTGTTTTGAAATCTAGGAAGATATTTACTGTAGTCTCATTAATTATCAAATTATAATTGTTAAGGAATCAGAGGCAGGATTGAGAAGTTCAACAGGGAAATTGGATTAATTAAGAACTGTGATGGAACTTTTTGGGCCAGATTCCATAAAGATTGCCAAATTCAGTGCATTCAGGTAATATCAGGTCTAAAGTTTTGGGCAACTATGTAATATATAAGTGTGCCACAGCAAACTCAGAATACCTTGGCATGCAAAGGTGTATCTTAGTAGCAACAATGCACTAAACATACCCACAAGTAATCCATAAGTAATGAAAAATCACTGTCTAGGCATAATGTACATTAAGAAAGTTATGGAAAGATTATCACAGTTCAATGATCCTGATAGCTTTACATACAGATCTATAACAGAATCTCTCCAGGAAGCTTAAGGGCTATAACTAACTCTGTTACTACAAAAAAAGCTGACTATCTCAATGTAAGCAGCACGGAATTTGTAATACATATCTTCAGCAATCTGTCAAATAAGCATAGAGACAACTACGAATGTGTCCATAAGCCATGTAGTAATAACATATGCTTGCTCGCACTTACAAATTCTAACAGAGACCATAAAACTTTTAATAAAAAATGATAAAGGTGAAGGACAATCATAGCCACATTTCCAAAGCTAACATTAGCTAACAATGGGTGTGGGACTTGTGTGGGGAACAGAGTTAATGCTCACACCCAAGGAAAGAGGGAGCTAGAAAAGAAGATGTGGGGTGTGGGTGAAGAAGTGGGACACACAAGGGATTGTGTAATAGGAAAATCTGAGGTAAAGGCACAGGGGCATGGGCATATTTTTTTGGTGGGAATAGGCCCTGTTTATTTTTCAAAAATGGAAGAAAAGGAAAAATATAAGGAACGAGGAGAAGGCCGTCATAACAGGTATACCCACAGAACAGATATCAGTACACAAGACAGGCAAAGGTTGGAAAAAAACAGCAAAGATAGGTAAGGTACACAGATGGCACACTGCACAACACGGGCAATGGAAAGCTGTCAAACGAGGAGGGGATGCATACAAGGAATGGTGGAATGCAGAAAAACATATCTACCTATGCACCCTCACATTATGACATGTTATGAACTGTGCGCTAATCATACCTGGATGAGAATGACTAATGGTAGATCTGTGTTGTTAACTAATAAATAAGGATCACAGTACAAATTGAATAAATAAATTGGATAAATAACCACATATTCAAATAGTCTGTCAGCAGTGTAGGTGTAAGCTAAGCAACATCACAGATGAGCAAATGCAGATCTAACAATGCTAGATAACTCCAGCAGAGGAAAGAACTAAACTTCTGACAATACATGTGAAAAGCAACTGACCAACCACAGTGCCAAACAGAAGTACCACAGCAAAGCTGCAAAATAATTACTAAATACACAAGTAGGTGTACACAACCCAAACAAGCATGTAATGGAATGTATATATGTCACACACATATGCAATGTCAAAGCCAACACACATGTGTAGGTGCATATGTATGACTGTGAATGGCCTAAATGGAACATACATGAAAGCAAGGTCAAGACAAATACAGACAGATGACATGTAAGAATATTTACAAAAATGGAACACTACAGCTTAAAAAATATATCTGGTTGTGCACATGGATTTCAACCATGTACATTGTTTAACATACAAGTATAACAAGAATAAGGATATATTACAAGCAATAGCCAGTGACTTCTGTGCAGATGTCCTGCATCTGTAAAATGACCATACATATGGCACATGTTCACTATATCAACAACATAATACATGGTAATGGTCAATAATTGCAATAAAGGCAAACATATCTGCAAAACATAATACGGAAATATGAAGGTGGAAGGGAGGTGTACAAAATGGGGTTCACAACAGGGAAAAACAGGACAAGGTAAGCTGACACAATGGAAATTCACATGGACAGCACACAGAGTACTGCAGAATCTAAATGAAAATACATTTAAGTAAATGGCAAATGTATGTCTTATAGAAAGGATAATTTCTGATGCCCTCAGAAATGGTCATATATAACTCACACATACACAGTAATGTGCAATCATATAACATCAACATACATAGGTAAGCAAGCTAAGAATTTCAAGAAAAGATACACATATACTGTCATGTAAATGTCAAACAAACAGCCACAGGTGTATGTCATGCACTCTGCTCTTTACTGAGCAGATGACACTTCGGTGAGCATCATTACAGCACATCAATGGTAAGTCAATGAATGCTTACATGTTAAAGCTACAGCTGGTTGTCACTATGGATCCAACTATGTGTAGAGGCAATCAGATAATGTGTACACGTATTTGGAGAAGGTATGAATTTATATGGCTAAGTAATAGACATGGAAATGTAAGATACAGCAAACACTGCATAATGTACTATTATAGGATAAATTATTTGTAACACTGTGCATACGGTAATGCTACATTTGTGTTTGATGCAGTCAGAAAAGTAGGACTGCCCATAGCTACGACATGCCTGTATTTGACCCCACATGACATCAGCATTGCCAGCACATGGCACACAGTACCACACCATGCCAGTAGGACAGCAGGACAACTGTCATCTGAAAATGATGGGAAATTACATGTCCTTCTGTTGCACATGCATGATATAGCAAGACAAAAATGTAAACCATACCATAGTGGTAGTGCTGGACTATGGACAGCATCTATTGTCTGTTGCCCTCAGAAAAGCACATGTTTATAGACTAATTGTTGCAGCATTAGCTGCAGGTTAATTGCAACATTGCATGGACATCAGAATGTTGGAGGGAAAATGTAATGTGTTAAAGTGTGTCATGCCCACATTGAAACATAATTAAATGTCACATGATAACACATGCATGTCAGCTACATGGTATGCATGGACAAGAGTCTTGTGTATATACAGGCCAATAAATTATGTGAAATTCAGCATGTTGGCAGCATAGCACAATTGGAGCACACAGACAATAACCACCAAACAAGGAGGAAACAAGAGGGCACACACATTACTTAGTGACCGAAGGGACCAGGCAGATGGGGCTGACCCTCATGAATGACCTTACATGCTATCTCCCTGAATGAGGTGCGCATATCCAGTGCCATATCCTGGAAGACTGCTGCCATCATGTTCCTCTTCTGTACTCAAAACACATTGGTCACAACCTCCCATATATCCTCCAGATAACTGTCTCTATTCCAGTCTTGGCATCATCTCCTCTGGGGTGTAGCAGGCATGGTGGGTTGGGCAGGTGTGGATCCAGCGTCTTCCTCCTTATCATCATCATCATCATTGTCATCCTCTGAGGACTCCAGCAGTGGCCTGGCATGTACTCGTCATTTGCGTCTGATAGGGAAATGTACACTGGTCCCATGCTCTTTCAAGATGAATCGTAAAACATGACGGAAATGAAAGGCAAATGTCAATCATGCAGCAGATTCCTATGAAGATAATACCTGACCTTAATATGAAACTGATGTGCACATTGCAATCTAACATATTTAATAAACATACGATCCACTGGTGACTTTAGCAAATACAAATGTGAGATTGAAGGTGTAGTAGCATAAATCAAACTTCTTTGTTAAAACATCATTAATTCTAAATGGTGCAAACATTAGCAAGTAGCAGAATTATAAACAACACAATTGCTGCTAGTGAATGGCTTCTACTGCACATAATAGATTCTTTATGTCACTTTATCTATAGTTATGGACATGGCCAATAACAGAGCACGTCATGGAGAATGTATCCATCACCAATGTGAGCAATTCAATCAAGACCATGTAATGACATGCATAAAACAGTTTGTCAGTGAGACTCAAGACATCACATGAACATTTCAATACTGGACAGCATGAAGGATGGCAAGCATATGCAAAGCAAGCACATGCAACATATCCTGGCATTTAAATGGAAGCATGCCCGACACTGCCTCATGCCACAGAAACATAACCAGACTTTGACAAAAAAAAAAAAAATTGTAAATGTCGACATAACATTATTATTGTGACCTGCACTGTGTAATAATGTCTGCCTCAGTAAACTGTTCATCTGAGTGTATGGCAGTAGGTCATTATTTCCTTTCTTTTTTTCCATCACGTGTGTTTCCTGAGCATTTACATCTGTGTGTGAATATAAATGTGAGGGTTAGCTGAAATCCCCCCACTCCCCAGGTGATAGTCTAAAAAGAAATACTGTATACCACATTCCACATAACCATTACTTACCATATACCACAGTCCACACACTATTACTAGGGAACAGGTCTTCAATGCACTTTCCAAGTGCAAATACACTGCATTGATGGGCCCAAATAACATCCTGTGATGTTTACTAAATTGCATGAAACATGACTTCTCTGGTCCACTTGAATCACTTTTCAACTGCAGCTTACAGTCAGGCTTTTTTTTCCAAATAATGGAAGATGGCTACAGTCATTCTCTTGCACAAAGGGGGTCCAACCACTGATCAGGGTAAATATAGGCCATAAATCTGACCACGCTTATATGTAAGGCCATGGAAAGAATCATCATGGACATGATAAAGGAGGCCATAGGTAACATGCAATCACTGGCCCTATCACAGTTTAGCTTTGTTAAAGGAAGCCAATGTCTATTAAATCTGGTGGACTTCTTTGAGAGGGCACCAAAGCACTGGATGAGGTCAAAACTCTGCACACAGCTTAACTCAACATGGCCAAGGCTTTGATATAATCCCCCACTAAGGCATTATAGACAAGCTCACTAAATTAATTATAAATCCTTTTATCCCCTACTGGATAGCCAAATGGCTCACTGATAGGACCCAAGAGATCAAAATAGGTGAGGCCACCTCCACCATGAGTACAGCCAGTAGCACAGTCTCCCATGGCTTAGTACTGGGCCACTGTTTTTTGGTATCTATTTCTCTGAAATGGAAGCAAATGGTAAAGGTTTATGGCTGACTAAGTTTGCAGATGATTGCAAGCTGTAGGTTATCATTGACTCCCATGCAGACACAAGCATTCATTAAGGAGGCCTATCTCTGACTAACAAATGATGCCAAAGCCGTGATCTTAAAATCAGTTCTAAGAATTCCATAATTGCATCTTTTGAAAAGTCAAACATCCTGGATAGTTGCCATGTAGATCGTACACCACCAACAGTCAACCTATTTGTCAGGAATCTGTGTATGCATGTAGAAAGTAGTCTTACCTTTCACCACCACATGACGACAGTGGTAAGGAATCCTTTTGGATTGCACAACTTATATGTATGGGCAAGGCAGCTAGGTCCAAAGTGGTCATTATCCCACTGTAGTCAACCCTTATCACAACAATCAAAGAGTACAATGCTAGTGGGTATCTGACCAGGCATAAGCAGAGACCACAACTACATCATAGTTTCAATAAGAAAATAAGACCCTCAATATCCTATTTCGATTATTCCTTGTAGTAACCCTGACTAACCATCTTCTTCACCCCTCTTTCTTCCTCTTCTTGCCATACTTCCAAACCTTTACATGCTTTTGACTTGTAAATTAGACTGACCCAATTTAAACTCTAATAATCTTAGCTTTTAATTACTACTACCTCTTATGATCTACTGTATATAACTCTTACTATTCTGTTTTGAGCTGTCTTAATCTATATTCTGCTCACTGTACTGTTTCACAAGTGTTTTTATCTATGGTACATAACTCTTACTGTATTATATTCTGATCTAGCTCTCTTAAACTTTACTCTGTTTATTGGAACTTTTCTCAAGTGTTTTTATCTCAAGAATGTAAAGCTACCTGTTTTTATTTTTATTTTGTTTTGTATTCCTTTTTCACCATGTAACAATATTTTATACTTTGTATATCTGTGTGGAGCTTTTCTCCCCGGGCCTCTACTGAAAATGGAAATATATCCAGCTAGACTAGCCCAGTCAACAAATGTAAAATAAAAATAAAAATAAAATAAAAAAATAAGGCATAACAAACTTGCCTTATGTAGAGTGGCTTAAAGATCTTTCCCGCTACTCAGTTTGATATACACCGCTAAGGAGTGATCTATGCTTGGCTTACAAGACATATGCAAACTTCACATTTATGAATCTCCTGCATATTCATAAGTCAAGCAGTACCATAAATACAAGGTCTAAGGAACAAAATTTTGTTTATAACTTAAACAGGACATGCTGGAGAGAAAGATATGTGTCCCACAGATTGCACCAACTATGAACAGGCTTCAAATCTATGTGAAACTGATTTTGTCTATTACACAGTTTATGCACGACATAAACCAATGGATTTGGAATTGAAAATTTACACCTGGCCTGTACCCATGTCCATTATGGACAGAGGTACCTTATAAATGCCTGACCCTCAATATCCTATTTCGATCCAGGATGCCATTATTCCTTCATGAAAACTTGGCTAGGCTTAGAAAGCCCCCCCACCCCCACCCAGCCATTAGTGTAATAAAACAAATCTGTGAATGTAGGAATCTATAAATTGTTGTCTCTGCATGTAATGATTAATATGAACAGCCACTATGTGTCATTGTGGAAACCAGGCAAGCCATATGACAAACATCTGAGCCAAGCAGCATTATATTTGGCTGAGCACACAACAGTATAATAAATGCAACAGTAACAAATATTTATCATGTTCAATCACCCCAGCCCATGACATATGAGAATGTAATATATGTTGGAGGCATGGCCAAAATGGTGAACAGTTAGCAGCAAAAAATGTTTGCTCTGCTTCTCTTTAGATTTCTGACAACATCATTTTTTTATATAGCTTGGAAGTTAATATATTGATTAAGTCCATCTATCCAAACTAATATTGTAATATCATTTTGAAGGAAATCTAGCTTTTGCAATTTTTCTAATTTATTTTCCTGTCAGAAGTTTTTTTAAACAGATCCAGCAATGAGCCATTCAAAAGTTTATTCATAGAAGGGCTTAATGAAGAAAGAGCTACAGACTGTTCTTACAAGTACTGATGATCTCTCAATCAAAATGGATAAGCGTGAAGGAAAAGTAGATAACATAAAAGATTTTAAGAAACAACTATATTTAAAACAAAGTTATTAAGAAACAGACAGTGTAGATTTCATCTATAGAAGAGTCAGTGAATGACCTAGATGGAAGGTTGTCTGGAAATGAAAACCATGCTGAATTTTTACTGAAACAAAATACTTTACTCTTGGGAAAGGTGGAAGATCTAGAAAATAGATCTAGAAGAAGTAATAGAATATATAAAATACTAGAGAAAAAAGAAGATAACATGATACAATTCCTGAATAACTGGTTAACAAAAACATTAAATCTGCCAGAATTTGTCCCTTTTGGTATAGGGAGAGCTCACAGTTCTCTCTCAAACTCCTTTTTAAAAAATAATTCTACCACTTCCAGATTTATAATTGTTAAATTTCTCTCAACCCAAGAGAAAGACTTTGTAATAAAGACAGACTGGTCAAATTCCCCAGTCAGGATGTAATGAAGCAACATCAGATTTGACAATGATTATTCCTCATCAGTAACTGCTACAATAAAAGCATGTATCCCTCTATTTAAGAGCCTAAAGAAGATAAACTTCAGATCTCAAATTATTTTCCCAGCAAGAATTAAGATTTTCCTCCTGAGGGGACAAAAGACCTTTAATACTCTTGAAGAAGCCTTAAATTTTACTCAGAAGAACAAACTTTTAGACAAATCCTAAGAAATGGATTGGTTTATAATAAGTTTAAAGAGTCAAGCAACTAGTAATAGATGGTCAGTTAAAGAAAAAAATGAAAAGAAAAAAATACAGTTAAAATAGGTTCACAAGACAGCTTTTATTCACCATAGCAGGCCAGATTTGTCTTGGTTTTGTCACAGAAGGAGAAGTATGTTATGACTTTCAACTTTGATGAGACAGGAAGATCAATTTTTGGAATGATGAAATGAGAGCAATAAGACAACGCAAACAACAAGAAAAGATGGATACCTTGATTGAAAATGTCAGATGAACTGTAGATTCCTTCAATATGTATTTTTTCATTGTTTCTACATAAATTTGAATTGTATTGGTTTCCTAAAGATCAAAAGCATGGCCTATTTGGATTTGTGACAGCTATATTGATGCTCGTACATCCTCAGATCCTTAGTGTTACAACTGTATACTGTCATTTTAAATATTATAAATGCTTCACGAGTGTTGATTGTGGGCAGTTATGTTGGTGTAATGAACATTAGACTAAGCTTAAATACGCCCTCTCAAGCAGAATGTTTTCTATGGTTTAGCTACACACTACATTTGTCATGCCATAATACATTAAAATATGATTCTATCTGCCCCTTGATTGTTGTAGGTCAGCTCCTATGGTTCTCCATGATGCCATTGTCAACTCCTCCAGGTGCAGTTTTTGTGATATTTTATACTTTTTGTTCATCCTTTTATTTTATTAATGGTGTCCTTGGTGGTCAGTTAATCTCAAGTTTGTAATGTTTGTGGTCTCATGTATTCACAGTTACAAATTCACATCTTGTATGTTTGAAGCATTTTAATATATTCAACAGATGTGGATCCTTGCTTTGTTCTGGTTCACTTCTATATGTATAAATGTTCTCACCATTTTCTTGCTTAAAAGTATAGATATGATAAGTTTTCTTTGCACTGGAATATTCTTTATTAAGTAATAAATAACAGGTTGTTGTAGGATGCCAGAAAGAAATGTGCAGTAATACCTGCAGGTGTTAATTGGCACATTTTGGTAATTTGCTGTTCTGTTCTTTATCTAATATTTAATGTGTTATATAAACAGTATGCTTCTCATACTTAAAATATTGAGAGCTAAACATAGAAATCTATGAGTGGTGCATTTTGTTGTCAATGGAAATGTCAAATGGCTGCAGAAGTTTCATTATCCACAGTGTAGTGGTGTAGTTATTTGCAAACACATTAGACAATAGCATATTGTTAAACGTAGGATTGTGCATATTCTCACATGCTTACATAGAAGGTTATGTATAGGGATACATATTACTGTCACATTATCCTATGCTATTTTTCCATTGACACCACTCTGATTGTAACACTCCCAGTCATAAATTTCATTGTAGTACATTATTTTGATAATGCAAACTTATGTGATGTACTTATCAAGTTTTGCAAACAATGTGTTCATGATGTCAATGTAAATGTGTCATGGAAATGGTTTCTTTCCTAAGACAGATGTGCATGTAGTACGTACAAAAATGTGACATAGTTTCACAGTGTTCCATTCCAGTGATATCCTAGTTTGCTATGGGTTTATGACTTGTGTAGTCCTGAAAAATGTTTCAGACTGTGGTTTTAACTGAAAACATTACACTGAGTGCTGTGTTAATGGTCACACTGTAGGCACATGCATTTAAATAAATTCAGTATATGTAAACTTGGTACAGGCATTCGTTCATACACACATTTTGTTTAATTCATAAGGGTGGTGGCCAGTTTATACATAATTGTATCTTTGTATGGAGCTAAGCAATGTAATGCAGATTGCATAGTTCCTAGGTGGAAAGTGAATGCATGTATTTAATTGACATGGAATTTATAAATGTTGGATAAACATTTTATTATACTTAAAATATTTAGCTAGAAAAGTTTCAACAGTTTTAAAAAATATTAGCTTGATATGTTGACAATTTTATTTTCCTATTATAATGAGAGATAAATATTATGACAAAACTTAATATTTTTGATTATTATTCATAACATAAACAGTGAAGACTGGAGCAGATTTTAACGGGCATGTTAGTGAACAGAACAGAGGTTATGAGGAGGTGATGGGTAGGTATTATAGTGTTAAGGAGAGGAATGCAGAAGGTCAGATGGTAGTGGATTATGTGAAAAGGATGGACATGGTTGTGGTGAATGCATATTTTAAGAAGGGGGAACATAGGGTGATGTACAAGAGTGCAGGGAGATGCACACAGGTAGATTATATCCTATGCAGGAGGGTGAGTATGAATGAGATTGGAGACTGCAAAGTGGTGATGGGGAAAGCATTGTTAGGCAGCATAGGATGGAGGTTTGTAGGATGACATTGGCAGTTAAGAAGAAGAGGACGAGGAGAGTGAGGGCATTGCCAAGGATCAAATGGTGGAAGATGAAAAAGGAGAACTGTAAGGTGTAGTTTGGGGAACAGTTAAGACATGCACTGGGTGACATTGAAGAGTTATCAGACAGCTGGGCAGCCATAGCACAGATGGTAAGGGGGACACCTAGAAAGGTGCTTGGTGTGACATCTGGATAGAGGAAGGGGACAAAGAGACCTGGTGGTGGAATTAGGAAGTGTAGGAGAATAGACAGAGGAAGAGGATGGCCAAGACGAAGTGTGATTGTCATAGAGATGACGAAAGTAGACAGGAGTACAAGGAGATGAGGTGTATGGTGAAGGGAGAGGTGAGGAAGGGTAAGGATAAGGTGTATAGGGAGTTGCAAGAAAGGTTGGACACTAAGGATGGAGAAAAGGACTTATACCATTGGGCTAAGAAGAGGCACCGAGCTGGGAAAGATGTACAGCAAGTTAGGGTGATAAAGGATAATGAAGGAAATAGACTCACAAGTGAGGACAGTGTGTTGAGCAGATGGAAATAGTACTTTGAGGGGCTGATGAATTTAGAGAATGAGAGAGAAAGTTAGATGATGTGGGGATAATGAATCAGGAAGTGCAATGGATTAGCAAGGAGAAAGTAAGGACATCTATGAAGAGGATGAAGAATGGAATTGCTGTTGGTCCAGATTACATACTTGTGGAAACATGGAAGTCATTAAGAGAGATTGCAGTGGGGTTTTTAACCAGATTAACAAAATCTTGGAAGGTGAGAGGATGCCTGAGGAGTGTAGAAGAAGTGTATTGGTACTGATTTTTAAGAATAAGGGTGATGTGCAGAGCTGTAGTAACTACAGATGGATACAATTGATCAGCCATAGCATGACATTATGGGAAAGAGTAGTGGAAGCTATGTTAATAAAGGAGGTGATGATTAATGAGCAGCAGCATGTTTACATGCCAGATAAAAGCACTACAGATGTGATGTTTGCTCTGAAGTTGTTGGAGAAGTATAAAGAAGGTTAGAACGAGTTGCATTGTGTCTTTGTGGACTTAGAGAAAGCATATGACAGGATACCTAGAAGGGAGTTGTGGTATTGCATGAGGAAGTCAGGAGTGGCATAAAAATATGTAAGAGTGGTACTAGATATGTCCAAAAGCCATATGCCAGTGGTGAGGTCTGCAAGAGGAGTGACGGATGTGTTCAAGGTGAAGGTGGAATTACATTAAGGATCAGCTGTGAGCCCTTTCTTATTTGCAATGGTGATAGACAGTTGACAGACGAGATGAGACAGGAGTCCTTGTGGACTATGATGTTAGTAGATAACACTGTGATTTGTAGTAAGAGTAGGAAACAGGTAGGAGACCCTGAAGAGGTGGAGATATGCTTTAGAGAGGAGAGGAATGAAGGTTAGTGGGACTAAGACAGAATATATATGTGTGAATGACAGGGAGGACAGAAGAATGGTGAGGATGCAGGAAGTAGAGTTGCCGAAAGTGGAATGAGTTTAAATACTCAGGATCAACTAAACAGGGTAATGGTGAGTGTGGAAGAGAGGTGATGAAGAGAGTGCAGGCAGGATGAAGTTGATGGAGAAAAGTCTCAGGAGTGATTTGTGACAGATGGGTACCAGTAACAGTGAAAGAGAAGGTCTACAAGATAGTAGTGAGACCAGCTATGTTACATGGGTTGGAGAAGGTGGCACTTACAAAAAGACATGAGTCAGAGCTGGAGCTGGCAGAGTTAAAGATGTTAACATTTGTTCCTGGGTGTGACAAGGATGGACAGAATTAGAAATCAGTATATTAGAGGGTCAGCTCATGTTGTACGGTTTGGAGACAAAGCCAGAGAGGCGAGATTACATTGGATTGGACATGTGGTGAGGAGAGACTGCTGGGTATATTGGAAAAAGGATGTTTAGGATGGAGCTACCAGGTAAGAGGAAAAGAGGAAGCCCTAAGATAAGGTTTATGGATGTGGTGAGAGAGTACATGCAGGTGATTGGTGTGACAGAGCAAGATGCAGAAGGCAGGAAGTAATGGAAAAGATGATCCTCTGTTTAAACCTCTAATGTGAGCAGCCAAAAGAAAAAGAAGAAGCAGAATAGTCCATTAAAGAGAAGTAGGGTAATCAAATATTTAAAGGCAAATAAAGCACAGTTTGTATTTTTTACACAAAATGCATTTGTTGTCTAAGGATTTAGATAGATTGCTATTTAAAGCTTATTAAATTTTAGTGGGCTCACACTTTAATTCACAAAGGAGAGACACCCTTATACTTTGGAAAAAGTCATCAGTTATGCCCAAAGGTGTATATATATATATATATATATATATATATATATATAAAATATATATATATATATATATATATATATATATATATATATATATATATATATATATATATACTAGAATGATGGGATTGGTGGTAGCAGAAATAAACAAAAATATTACATGCTTATTCATGTTCATTGGATTCCTGGGATTGCTTCTAGAGTGGCTAAAAATGTTTAGATGTCATAGCTTTACATTCAAAAGGAGAAATTTTATTAGCTGGTGAATTTAACTGCATTTTATAGGAAAAATATACTACTAAAAATAAAAGGCCTAGAATATATGCAGTTGGTAAGAATCTGGTCAGTTTTATAAATTCGATAAATTTAAAAGATATATATGATCCAAAATTGCCAAACTCCCTTAATTATAATTTGGTACACAAACAAATATAGATAAAATATTTACCTCCAGTAGAATATATTCCAAAATTGATGAAATCCTGCTAACGTCTTGTCCTTTGTCTGACCACAATGCTATTATGGTTAATATCTTATTGAACTCTAGTGATTTGGTTTTTTTGTCAAATAATTCCTGCTTACATAGTTAAAATTAAAGGATTTAAGGAATGTTTTTTGAATGAAATAAATGTGTTTATGGAGATTAGTAATAATGGGGAAGTAACAGGCGCTATTTTTTTGGATTCATTAACATCATATTTATATGGTAGAATTAAGAGTTGGCATTCACATAAAAAGGAAAGAATGGGAGGAGTTAACTGCTTTACAATCCAATATTGATAAAATAAAATAAAATTTAAAATCTAGTGATGACTGCAAATGCTGAATTAAAACTTTTAAGTCAAAAATATTTAGAAATAATGCATTACAAGATTTCAATATATTGTGAAAAATTAATATTACAATCTTATTCAACTAACCCTAAACATGTACATCAAAATATTAAATAATATAAATTATATTAAAGAGATTGAATATGAAGTTGATAATGTTAAGAAAGCAACAAATTTAAAAGATACAGTAGAATGTTTTAGAAAACATTATGGTTCAATTAATATTAGAACATCAACACTAGATAATAAAACTTTAATTGACAATTTTCTGAAGGAAAATATAAAAAAATAAGTTAATGGAAGAACAGAATGTTAAATTAAATAAATCATTTTCTTTTAAAGAAATAAAATGAATTAAAAATCCTAAAACTAATTAAGCTCCTGAGATGTATGGTATAATTCTGGAGATATATAAACTTATTCCTGACAATGCATTAAGAATTTTATTAAAAGCTTTAGAGGAAGTCAGAAAAACAGCAAATATTACACCCACTTGCAGATAATCTTTGATTTCATCCCTATTAAATCAAGATAAAGTCCATAAATTGTTTTCTTTTTATCATTCACATTTCTCTTCTGAATATTGATTATAACATTTTTATGTCTATAATTGGAAAAAGATTAAATCATATGATGCCTGGTTTAATTGAACATGATCAAACTGGTTTTATTTTAAATATCAGAGTGCAAAATAATATCATAAGACTTTATTCATTAATAGATAGTGCAAACAAAAATTAGAAAGACCTTTCAATTATAAGTCTAGACTCAGATAAGGCTTTTAATTTTGTCAATTGGTTTTATTTATTTAAAGTTCTTCAAAAATACAATTTCTCTTAAGAATTTTTGTATTTAATAACAAAATGGTATAATAAATCATTATCCTTTGTTAAAATTGGTTCCTTTTCATCTGGCTTCTTTAAAATATTAAAAGTTATATAGCAAAGGATGACCTTTGTTTCCTTTGTTATTTGCTTTGAGAATTGAACCTTATACCTCCAAAATTCAACTTTTTGCAGATGACATATTCCTAACCAGTGTTGACACTGATTATTCATTGGAGCATATAATTCATTTAATAAACAATTTTGAAAATATGTCATGTTTAAGATTTAATCATAATGAAACAAAAACTCTACTTATCAATAAAAAAGAAATACCCTTTCAAAGGTTATAAAGATTTTAATTGTGAGAACTTAGAAACAAAATATCTGGGAATTATTACATCTAGATGGAAGAATTTGATTTAGAGCAAATTATAAAAAACATTGATATGTTGAATAAATTAATTAATAACTTGAATGAATTGTTTTTTACAATGGAGGACAGACTTACATTGATTAAAATGATAATTTTACCAAAAATGTTATTTTATGTGCAGTCATTGGTTATGACTCCAGGGAGAATTCAATAAAGCCTACATGGATTAATTTCCTGTGTAGCCATAGTGGCATGGAGCTTACACAAATGCAAGTAGCCGTGTAATCCAATAAAGAGAGCTGAGGGGCATGCATGAGTGTGTGAACACAGAAGTGTCCGTGGCATGAAATCACCTCATAAGCAGGTGAACTGCATGCAAATGAGGGTGCTGGAGCAATCCAGCAAGCAGATAGGTAGTTCTGCAGACCCTATGTTGGTGTCCGAAGTGTACACAGAAAATTTCCATGTACATGAAATTAAAAAGTGAACAGAGGCTGTAAAAGGCAGGTTAGAATGTCAAAAATATCATAGTAGACACAGATATGTGCAAAATTATGCTGTGTGTGTCCAAAAAGTAATGGGAAATAATTTAAAATAGTTATTTATTTAATAGCCATATTATGTTTCTGTGGCATGCAGCAGTGTGCAAGCATGTTGTTTTGCAAAAAAAAAATTTTAAAGTGTAAAAATGAAAAAAATAAAATATGTGACAAAACTGCATTATGGGGCCTTGTATGGAGTGTGTACAATGGTAGATGTCTGTGTTTGCTAAGGAGGCATGTCCTGGAATAGTATAGTTTCACAGTTGTGTGCACAAATCTGTATGCAAATGACCTGGGGTTACTGAATAGCAAAAATGGGTATCTATCCACAAATCACATCCATGTAGCTCCAGAACCTTGTTGGTGTCCACAGAAGAGGTAACTGACATCAAAAGGAGGTGTGTCTCTATTTCTTTAAACAGATTGGAACACAGTGGCATCCATTTGCACACCACACTGCTGAGCAGGGAGGTGTGTCCAGTGCTGCTAAGCTTTGTTTAGCTTCAGGGCACATGTTTAACATGGTTTGAGCTTGTTTGCATGATGCTCCACTGTGCTGAGCATGCCCATTCACAGGGATGCATCTTTTGACTGCTGAGCATTGTTTATACCTGTGGTGCAGGTTTGTGCACTGTGTCACAGTGCTTAGGAAGGAAGGCTATCAAAAAAAGAAAAAAAAATGAAATTGGCTGAGAAAGCCAATCATATATAAATTACTGATTACCCATGTTCCAACTAAACTTAGAAATTCCAACTCTTTAGTGATGTACATGACAGGTGGAATGCATAATAGTTAGCCAATCACACAGGCTGCATCTGCATCAGAGCACTATAAAGTATGCATACACCCTGCAATCTGATTTTCCCCATACTCTGCACCACTGGAGTACAGAAATTTTAACTCAGACCCAGAGCCAACAGAGGGGAACCCATCCCAGTGGAAATAAAGGTATGTATAGCCCTTAGGATAGCATCCAGTGTACTCCATCATGATGCCATGCAAACACATGCCATTGAGCACATTTATTTACCCTGCACCCCTGAGTAGAGGGTTCTACTGTGTAGCACACTACCCTGAGGTACTGGGTGCCATAGATTGCACTCATGTCCACATCAAAGCACTGCCCAGTGAAGATGGTAGGGTCTATTTCAACTGCAAGGGGTATCACTCTATCAACTGCCAGGTCATGTGCAATGCCCAGGGCATTATCATGAATGTGTGTGCTGGCAGCCCTGGCAGTTATCATGAATCCCATATCTGGCACGCATCACGGCTGTACCAGATGTTTGCCAGGGGGGACATCCCATATGACCATTTCATGGGGGATGCTGGCTATGCACTGGAACCATGGATGATGACACCCATCAGAAATGCACACATAGCTACTGAAGAAATGCACACATAGCTACTGAAGAATGCCATAATGAGGCACATGAACAGACTAAAATCATCATAGAGTGTGTGCATGGGCTGCTCAAGTCACAGTTCTGGTGCATAATATATCTGGTGGAGCCCATCAGTACTCTCCAGCCACATGTGCACAGAAGTTCACAGTATGTGCCATGCTACACAATATGATCCTGCAGAAACAGTTCCGGCAGGATCATCACAGGGAAAGGACACACAGTCCCCCACCAGTGCCTAGGTCCCCACAGCCACACCCACAGGGGAACTCAGAGGAGGAACCCCCTGAGGCTGTCTCTGTAGGCAGATGTAGGTGTGCCCAGTATGCCCTGGCATTGGCTAAGAGGCAATGCATAGCACATGCACTGACAACCTAGGGTCCTAGGGACTAACACCTTACTTTGACTCACATACATAGTGAAAAGGATGGCAGCCAGACCACACAACCTGTAACTAACCATGTACTGGCTGTGTACTACACGTATCAGACAGAGTCAGCCCTGAAACACAGGTATCTCAACCGCTGCATTCACAAGATAACTCAATCTCCTATAAAACAAACATACAGGGTACTAGACTATGGTAGCATATGTATGGACCTGCTGTATGTATTCAAGGGAATACAGTGGCCTACTGGGCTACTTGCAGAGAACTAACAGCTACTTGGGACAACAGGTACTCTGTTCAATAATGAGTGCCCCATAATATGCCTTAGGTCAAGGCATAAGTTTAAGGATGTGCACACTTATGCAACCACCTTATTGTACATTTTTTATTTTAATATTTATTCCCCTAACAGATTTTTTTGTTTTTCAATTGAATTGTACATGTTATAGGTCACATTAAAGGTGGAAAATGTTTTGAAATGATTCATTGTCGTCTCATTTTTTTATATCACAACAACCTGGCATTTTAACACTTGCAAGCAGAATGCTGGGGTTATCTGCACCTGCACATACAACAGTTGTCTGATGGTAACAGACCAAGGTCGTATACTGACAGAACACACTCACCCACAGAACGCTGTGCCTGTGGAATGTCAACCTTTAGACAGACAATGGTGAGTAGGTGGTGTAATGTGCAATGTTTGCAATGCAGGACTTGGACAGGCCGTATTGTCACTGCCAATTGTCCAACTACAAAACTGCAACCAGCCAGTCATGGCAATACTGGTAACTGTACACACACAGCAGCAGTAATAACAGGTATCCCACTGTTAGGACACAAGCGACAATAACAGCATCAAGCAGGGTCATTCAGCAGGCCACACATGCTGAGTAATACAAGGCCAATTTGCATAGTCCACAAGTACTGTGGCTGCATCCACATGCAGAACAGATATAATATGTGGCACGTGCAATAAGTACTGTGAGCTATAGTGTATAATAGTTGGTAGGGAGGAGTTCTAATCTCACATCTACCACCTTGTGTGTGTGTGTGTGTGTGTGCCCGCGTGTCTGTGTGTGTGTGTGTGTGTGTGTGTGTGTGTGTGTGTGTGTGTGTGTGTGTGTGTGTGTGTGTGTGTGTAGATATAGCACCTACAGCAGTACAGACATACCCATCTGGCCTGTGTATGTGTAATGCTTATTTATTTTATGGCCCTGTGACTACTTGCCAGCCTCTCAATTTGCCTCCTGTACAAGACCTGCTGATGTCATCCACCTTAAGAGCACTGGCTAACAGTTTAACAGCTGCTAAGCTCCATGGCACATGCAATAAGCACTTTGTGCTATAGTGTATACTACTAGATAGGGTGGGGTTTTAATCTCACAACAGGCAACTCTGTGTGTATGTAAATATATCCCCCTTGCAACAATGAGGGCATTCCTCTATGTCCTACCTCTCTACAATGGGTATACATTTTAAGGCCCTGTGACTACTTGCCAGCCTCTCCATTGTCCTCCTTTACAGTTTCTGCTGATGTCATCCACTTTAAGCGCACTGGCTGATAATCTAATAACAGGTAACTTCCATGGAACATATGATAAAAATGTTGTTCTTTAGTGTGTACTACTGGATAGGTAGAGTTTCTAATCTCACATAAGCCAAGTGTGTGGATGTACAAATATATTCCCTTGTAGCAGTACATATATGGACATATGGCCTATTTATGTGCAATTGTCATGCAGTTTGCTGCCTCATGACTAGCTGCTGCCCCTAAACAGCCCAATTCTACCTAGGCATAACTGCTATCCACCACCACCTGCATTTGTATGTATGGAACAACCAGGTGACATGTATCAAGGGTAGCAGACCTTGTCACAGGGAATGCATGCATGATTACACTAACTTCCCCCATTATTCCTGGCATACTGTTTGATATATATGCACCTAGGTACCCATGCATGTATACAGCTGTGCCTTGCCAATGTCATATTTCTGCTGTGCTGCCATGCCATCCCATGCCACTGTATTGTCACCAAGTCCCGTAGCTTAGCCACTCAGATCCATGGAACAGAAATATACAGAAATCTGTGAGACACCTGTCTTTCTGTAACACTACCACCAGTCTAACATCATGCAACAAAGATACATAAAGTTTGATGTTTAGTAATGACACATGCCAGCATACAGCACCTGCCATGGTCCACAACACTTGCCATGGCATAACAATATCACACTACATATCTACATGTAAAGTAATATAGTCACCCTGTGCATCAGACACATATTTGCATGTCCCTGCATTTATGGCATGGCTGGCAGGGATGTGGCACAGGTATCATCACATGTACAGGGTTTGGTGTGGGGGTGGCAGAGGCCTAGGCTGTGCCAAACAATTGACAGCATGTGTGTGATTCAGGAAGGGATGCTGGTTAGATGGGTCATGGTGAGGTTCTGTGTTTATCTGTTGGTGAACTTCATGTGACAGTGAAGCTTGAGGGTGTGCATGTACACATTCAAGTCCAGTGCTAGCCCTACACATGTGTATGTTGGGCAGCTGTGGGCCGTACATGGCAGAGTGGACAGATCGCCATCTCTGGCCATGAACACAGGCACTGGCTCTGCCAGGAGTGACACTGGCACCACCATGCTCAAGGTCAGATGTGGTGCTAGTAGCTGATGGTGACTGCTGTCTGCTGGGTCCATGTCCCCCAAGGGACTGCCCAGGACCAAGTGCCCATGATCTGCCTCATTGTGGTGTGGACAGGACACTTCCTTCTGTAGTGTAGGAGGTACTGACACAACAGGAGCATGAGTGTGCACAGCTATGCGGAGTCTCAGCATATGTGTTGCTGACCTACGTCCACATGTCCAGTGCCTTACTCCAACAAGATTTTCCAGCACAGACAATATCTAGTGAAAGATTGACACTGTCTAAGCCCATTGTCTGTCCACTACATCCGTGAAATGATCCATGGCATCACCAATGCATTGGAGGCAGTCATGGATATCAGACTGCGCTGCATCAGTAATCCTGAGCATCCATCTGGTGTTGCATTTGTAACATGCCTGTGCCTCCATGATGGACCAAAACATGGCGAGTGACCCATATTGTGACAACAATGATAGCTGGGGGATGGGCAGCAGTCCTCCTTTGTGCACCCTTTTCAATCTGCCTGTGTGGGACCTCACCGGCTCTCTGGCTATGGCCAGTGTCACTGAAGCCATAGTTGCCACACTGTCCTGTTCAATGTCACCACCCTCTAACTGTCCGATTTCTGTGGCCTCAGGGGACTGGGTATGTGTTGGCATACTGACTGTGTGTGTATAAACAGTGGAACAGGAAGTGGGATGTTAACCCCTTGGACAGAGTCAGCCCCCCAAAACCCCACCTGTGCCTCACTATAGCCACCATTATCATCAGAGTCTGATGAGACACTGACATCAGGTTGTGAAGAGGACATACGCCAACCCCCACATTCACCTGTGAGGAGGAAGACAAAATCAGTGCATTACTACCTGCACTATTATGTATGGTAATCCACACGGACACATACAGATGAGGACCACAACTGTATTACACATCCCACATCTTATTTCTGAACCCATGCACAAAACATAAACACACAACAAAATACCCAGACAAGACAGGCCCTTTATAACATGCACTGCTACATCTGGTTAATGTTGCCAGTGCAATACACCTGTGTGATATGCAATATGACAGTGTATCTGATAGACCTACACCTAATACCCAATGCACCTTTCTTGAGCATACTATTCCAGTTGTAGTATCAGTGTCTCGGGTATGTACCATCTCCCTATTGAGTGTGAACGGGCATCTTGGAGTGATTGCCTCCTGTATAGCAGGATGCATAGTCATTCTTAACAATAACTGCAAATGTGTTAATTTTTCTGCAAATACACAGCTGTAATTACCCATTCTATGTGCTTCATTTAACTGCTCTGAAATGGAACATATAACTATTCTACTCTGGCTAAGCATAACAGTTCTGCCTAGGGCAACATTGCAGTCCTTATCATTCTTAGGGTATATACCATCTGTCAAACAACAGTATCACCCTTACCAGGTGCAGGACCTCAGACTCTGGCCACACCTAATGTACCTATGAAAATGTGAGGAGAGGTATTGTCAGCAATACCACATGTTGCATTATTACAAGGTAATATGTGCGTATATCCACATGAACAGTAGAGAATGTGTTACTGCCTACATTGCTGACATTTTAAGTATGTGTGCACAACTGTACATTAAAACCAACCCCCCCCCCCAAATGCAGATAGACCTGACACCCATGTACTGGAATGAAGAGCCTGCCACAATGACTGATATAGTATTACACTGATGAACACAGTAAGCTTAACTGGACACTACTCTTATGTAGATGCTGTGGCATCCACCTCCAGGATGTAAGGGGTGATGTATTGCTGGGAGCTGGTGGCTGATCCAGGGTTCACCAGAAATTCGTCTGTGGCCAAGAGTGGTTGTACTGTTGCAAGTCCTCCACCGGTGGCAGCACAGTCCCTGGCCAGAGCAGCTGCCCTTTGCCATGCAGCATTGACCATATCTGTAGCCCAGTGTCAGCCGTGCTCATAGGTTCTGTTCTGTTGAGTGATTTGTTTCACTGCTGTGATGTGGTCAGCCCACAGTGCTAAATGTTGGTCACAATTTTGCTGACTCCTGGACAACAGAATGTGGTGATGCAGTCTGAGGCCATCCAGGATAATATTATTTTCTGTGGCTGTAAATGCTGGGTGCCTTCTGTGAGACATCATTCCTTAAAGGCAAATAGAGGGAAACACATCACAGGACCAGATAAGTGGACATCCACTATGTACAGGCCCTGCACAACCAAAATGGGCTGCACTATCCAGTGCTTCCTCACTTGTCGTACTTCAAAGTCTATTAACACAATATATGTGTGACTATCACCAAGATAGTAGCAAAAACAGTTATGTCCCTGTGTGCCATGACAGAATTTGCTGTATGCCTCTATACCCATCACTGCAGTCAACTGTGGTGTGTCCCCTGCAGGCAAAGTCCCACTACTATCATACAGCCACTGCCAAACAAATAGCTGTGTGCTATTACAACTATATGGGAACAGTCCAGTAAATTCAGTGTGCTACAGTGACAGACAGCAATGCAAACCTGCTGTAGTATATTTTCCCTGTATGCATCATACATCTCCACTACACAGATGTTTGCAGAATGTGAATGTGTGCCTCATAGATGTGGTTCTTTGGGCACAAAGATATTGATGTCTGAAAATTGGTTGGCCAATCATTGATGGTTGTCAGTATAAAGAGAATCTGGCTGTCACATGCCAGATCCACAGAAAACACTTAAGCTGCAGTGATCTCCGTTAGTCTATTCATAGTCTTACTTGTATTGCCAATATGTACACTCTGTCGCTGAGTTTGGGCCTGTGTCCTCCCACTAATAATGGCTATGACTTGAATGCCTGCTGTAAGGGGTTGAAAGGTATGATAGCCATAGCTCTCAAGCAATGAGGTAAGAATGTCAACAAAACAGTGACACACCCAGAGTCCATCAGGGACAGTCAGGGACACATTTATAATGTCTAAACTATTTCTGTGTGGCATTGACAGACTGAGTGGAGATGAATTACAGTACATCATGTGATATTACAGCTGTGTACATACTTACTTACTGTCAATATGTTTAACTTATAATCCACTAGCTTTCCTACAGGAGCCGACCATTGTAGGAGGGGCAGAGCTGTGATTTGATTCAAAGCAGGGACAGTTTAGAGGCATGCCTGTAGCTGTTAGACAGCAGAGTATCATTAACATATCACTGCCATAGATGTACTGCATGCCTACTGTTGTAATCCCTTTCCCCATACCACCATCCTCCCATCTGCATCCAATTATATACATACATACAAACAAATATTTCAAGCATGAGCATAAATGTCCTTCTAGCTTGCCAATATACCAAAACACTTGTTCTCATAATAAGTCACCAGGCTGTTCTTAAAAATATCTAAACTAGTGCTTGTTTTAATGTAATTTGTTAGTCTGCTCCATGCATCAGCTACTCGGTTAGAGAACAAATTAGTACACTTCTCATTCCTATAGAATCTTCTACACAGGTTTTCTGATTATTCTCTAGTACTTTTTGATAACCCCAAACATTCCCAGAGGTAGTTTTCTCTAAATGCCCTATGCACCTGAATAAGATCTCCTCTTAGATATCTGTAAGAGACACTGTACAAGTTCAGATATTTTAGTCTTTCATGATAACTTAGATTTTCACATCAATGGATGCCCTTGGTATATTTCTGCTGTAGCCTTTCCAGTTTACTCATGCTTGCCTTCTTACAGGGTTTCCATATTGTTATTCCATACACAAATTTGAGTCTAATGTAACTAACAAACAATTAGTTCATTATTTTTAATTTCCTAGATTTTATAAATCTTTTTATACAACCTATAGTTTTATAACTATCATTAACCAATTGGTTGATATGATTAAAAAAGCTCATATATTTTATGGCACATGTAATACATACCCGGCAGAGTGCAGTAATCCTTTTCTGACCAGATCCTTTGCAAACAACTCGCTAAACCATAGTGTATCTGAGTAAAGCAACATACAGACTTGTTCCTCTAGCCAGTTGATTGCCTTTTGTAGGGAATGCTCATTAACAGGTAATTGTCTGTGCACCAATCTGTGGCCCAGACTTGCTAAATGTATCCAAAACAGCTGGGTTGCACTTTCATTAGTGAATGAGATGGCACCGCAGTGCAGTATTTAATGCCTTCATGTAGGACTTGGCCTCTTTCTTAGTCCTTGAGATGAACATTAGTAAGGTGTAGAGACTAAAGTATCACAGAGCTAGGTACAAATACTGCACGCTGTTGAGATTTATGAGGTATGTACACAGTTTTGCATGATATGTTTGGATATTGTCCCTTGGCATTGTGATTATCTGGCAGTTCAGTGGTAAACATTGTGGGTTGAGGTCAGTAAGGAGAGAGATACATGTGAATGTCAGACATCATACCCATCAGAATATGCAGGCTGATGCAGTAGCTGGTATTCTGTCAGTTCACTATCTTTGTAGGGGCAAACTGTGAAACATGACCCTGTCACTGGACCTTAAACCCCCCACCTTATAGGTATGGTTTTGTCTGGATCCCTTGTTCTAGGGGGTTGTGAGGTATGGTAAGTCTGTAGCAGCTAGCTTAACATACACCTGTGTATGGTCTAAGCTACAGCTGTTGCTGCAGCCCTGGACACATAGGGGGGGAGTGTGAAATCTCTGAAGACAGCAAGCTCTATGTGTAACTGAGACAGCAGTGTCAGCTGTATCATCACAGCAGAACTAGGGTAAGGGTACCCTTTACAGTCAATTTGAGGCATGTGCATAAGATACATCTGCTGTGTAACAGTGTCAATCACAGAGTAGTTGGAGGCATATAGTTTGGCTATACAAATATCTGCAGTGTGTCCCTACCTACAGGCTTTTGACTTGGAAACATAGGTAGCAGTTAATGCAGTAGCAGCAACCTGTGTTGGTTAAAATTGCATGACTCAGTCATTACTTGCTGTGTGCATAAGAATGTAATTGATGTGCATCACACTGGATTCAAAGCCAAGACTGTGGGTGGCAAAATATACTACACCTGAGGCATTTAACAGACTGAGATACTGAGTCATTGCTATAGTAGATGTATTTGCAAGATATATGTGCATACATATAGTGTGTGACACATATTGCATCCATCATTATGTGCTTGGGTTTCAAAGGCACTTGTTGTGCAGCAGGGTCCCAGTTGTCCACATGTAGTTTGCCATTGCTGCCTTAGCAGGTGTGTTTAAAGATATTGCTGATAAAAAAGAACAAATACCTGCCATCATACCTCTAAACCTCTTAGAGCAAGAAATCTGGACAAAACCATAAATAAAAGTGGGACAAAGGCCCAAAATAGGGACATTGTTTAAATATTGCTCTTACAAACTTGGAATGTTGATAGAATATCAGGTTTTGCATTAGCATGTGTTTTCCAAAGGGTATGAAATGTGAAACTCAAATGTCTGTCATGATTTTCTAACCACAATCTTTAATAACTTGCCACTACTTTGCCAGAAAATACGATTTTATGAAAACCAGACCAAAACTAGGGAGCAAAACTCTGGACATTCTGCAACAATCTGTACAGTTGACAGGTATGGCTGCTATCCAAAGCCCCATGTACATCCATTATTATTGATTTGGCTGTGTACTGGTGTAGTGTTTGCATCACAGTCCCAGGTATACTCCCATTTTTCCCATTATATGCACTTGCAGTTTGCCAGTGGTAATCAGTATATTTGACTGGAAGCACCTGCTTTAATTCATTCAGAGGTGAGTGGCCTAGTGGACTAATGCACTATGCTGTAGTTGACAGGGGGCCTGGCTTTGAGATGTGGCAGGGGTGAGTATTTTGCAGATGTGCCTAACACTGTCTGACACTCATAAGATCATTAAGGTACTTTTAAGGACAGTTAAGCAGTTTGCCCAAGTTTGCGAGGCACGTCACTTAGCTCTGCACAAACCCACATTGAAAATTAAAAAAGAAAAGAAAAAGGGGGTGATACGACAGTGGTGAAATGGGAGCAAACAAGGGGAAAACATACTGAAAGGCAGTTAGGTTTGTGCAGCAAGGGTGTAGGAAAGGACCACAGCTTTCCATTTCTTGTACAGCAACAGCTGTGCAGTTTTTATAGAGTTTGCACATGACTTTGGACCATCTAACACCAGAGAGAGGAATGAGGACAACACAATGTGTTGTCAAGCCAATTGGAACTAATCAATTGTGGCCAGTGGACACATGAAAAATGGAGAGCTATGTATGGAGTGATCTAATTTTTGTGGGACAGGTACCCATTTTTTTATAAGGAGAGAGTGGAATGTTGGGAGAGGGATGTAGGTACATGTGGGGATGGAAGTTGGGTAGGAGAGGTTGCATTTTCAGACAGACAATACAGACAAGACAGCAGACAGAGGTGGTATGTTGAAATAGACTCTAAGTTTCAATTGAGTTTTAATAAAATATATTGGGTCCTTAAGAATTAGTGTATGAATATTAAAAGCTGGTTTAGTATCTTCCTTTTGTTATATTTTGAGTATGTTTAAAAGAGTTGTGGAATCTAGTTATATTGTTAAAAACTGTTCATTTTAATATTTCCTATAGCATATACTAATGACAGTCTAGAGGCATTTAATGTAAATAAAATGTTAAACCTTAAGAAACTGGTCTAAAAATTTTGTATTAATTGTTAAATGGAAGTAAAATGCATTCATCTGACTACCTTCTAGACAGATATAGTATAGAAAACAATAACTGGATAAGTATAAATCTTGCAAAGATTTTATTAATAATAAATTAAATAGGTTTTAAACATGAATACAAATTACATTCCAAAAATTTTAGAAATGCTCTTTATTATTGATAGTGGTGTGATTAATAATAAATCTTATTTATTTAAAATATATAAGATTTTAAGAATTGATTTATAGCTTATGATCCATGGTATTGGCACTATTCAACAAAAATTAATGATGATGTATTTTCAGACAAGAATAAAAAAATATCTTTAAAATCTGTAGAAAAATGTACTTCATAAATGTATTGTAAAATTAATACTTGGAAATATTTGCATAGAATTGTTTTTTAACTCTTCATAAGATTGGTTTAGTTTATAAAATAAAGAAAACTAATTGTTGGACATGTGGGGAGATGCAAGTGAATTGGATTCATATGATTATAGAATGTAAAATGGTCATTCCCTTTTGGTTAAAATTTTGAAATTTTGCAAAAGCATTGTGGTCACATAATTGGATTATTACAAATTCTTTGATTTTGTTTAATGCTGCAATCCCAGATTCTATACCAATGACACAAATGTCTCTCCTTTGGTCCATTCTGGCTATTGCCAGACAAATTATTACAAGGAATTGGAAAAGTAAACATTTTCTTTCTTTATCTGAATTTATTGTTTTTGTTAAGACTGTATGTAGCAAAGAATTGCAAACTGTTAAAATGAGAATGTCAAATGTTACACATCAGTATTTATCTTGGCAAAAACCTAAGGATTTATTAGAGAAATATTAATGGTTAAATTTAACGTAAAATTTTGTTATGGACATTGTATATTGTTTATAGTAATTTGATATTATATTTTGCTAAATGTTTAATTTTTTCTGATTTTAACTTTGAAATTAATAAAATGTTTTTGAAAAAATAATATATGCTGTACTAACAGTATTGTATATGTGCAACTGCATGCATTACCGACCTACAATTAATACCAATTAGTAGCCTGCAAATGCAAACATCCTGATAATGCTTACTGATTATGAAATGTTTAGAAGAAATGCACAAGTATCCAGAAACCTAAGATACAAGTGTGCTATAACAAAAACACACAAGGTGTTGTAGGCAGATGCAATACCAATGTTGACCTACAGGGATTGCCAGACACTCAGCAAACAACAGTGTAAACACTAATTAGCAAATACTTCTTCAATCTGTGAATAGGCAGGATATGTACAAAATAACATTTGCTGGGAATCACATCCACACAGACAAACATGCAAAAATGCACATTAAAAGCATCAAAGCATTAAGACTTGTATACAAGACATGCACCACCCCATATGTATGACAGATGCACAATCCTGGCAGTCATGTAGGTTGTTGACTATATTACAAAATCTATCTGCAGAAAAAAATGTCTTAATGTTAAATGATATTTCAACATTTTTTATTTAAATCAGAGTTCTAAGCACAGCTATAGTTTTATTTATTTATTTTTATTTATTTAAATTTGTTGACCGGGAGTGTCCGACTGGATGTAGGTCCATTTTCAGCGGAGGCCTGGGGAGAAAAGCTCCACAGTTAAAATAAACAGACAGTAGTTACATTGGATTACATAGTGATTAACAATTTACATAGCAATTAATTACAACATATTTACAGATGAAGAACATAGTACATCAGTAGACAAATAGAATCTTTATCTGTGAAGTACATAACAGACATTAACAAATGTTACAATGAGAAATTCCTGTTGTATAATAAGTACTAGGCTTATGAGCATCTGAGCTTGCTATAATCAAGGTAGTTAGTGGAGTGGAAAGAAAGGTAGTGGTTAGATGGGGTGGATGATATTAGAGTGGGAGCTGCAAGGGCATAGCCAGCATGTTTTTAGGTGTGCTTTTAGTAAAGTTTTGAAGTGGGTGCATGATGGTATGGAGGTAATTGTGGGTGGAAGGGAGTTCCATAATTTGGCTATGGTGCCAGAGAATAGTGCTTCACCAGCAGAGTTATTGGCTTTAGTGATCTGCAAGTGATTTTTGTTGCTGGATCTTAGTGGTCTGGTGGTGCTATAGGGTTGGAGTAGATTCTGGAGGGATGGGGCATTTAGTGGATGGTTTACTAGTTTGTGGGCGAGTGAGAGTTGATACCACTGAAGGAGGTGAGGGAGTTCAAGCCAGCCCAGTTCAGCAAGTGAGAGACAGTGGTGACTATGGTAGGATGCCCCTGTGGCGAATTTGGCAATTTTGTTGTAGCAGGTCTCTAGCTTGTTTAGATCGCATTGCCTTAGGTTGGTATATATTGGAGAGGCATAAAGTAGGGTGGAGATAAGGTGGGAATTTGCTATTGAAATCTTTGCTGCTTTGGTGAGAAATTGCTTATTTCTGTATAACGCTCCTAGTTTTTTGGACTTTTTTTATGGTCATGGATATGTGAATGTCAAATTTTAGTTTATTGTCTATTTCCACTCTTAGCAATTTGGTGTGTTCAGTTGGATATATAGTGGTGTTGTCTTTTGCTGTGATGTTAAAGTGAGAGTTGGTTTGAGTATGTTTGGTGGGTTGGAAGATGAGTAGTTTAGTTTTGTTTGGGTTGAGTATTAATTGGGCATCGGATAACCAAGTTTCAACAGAGGAAAAGGCTTCCTGTGTGACTTTTTGCAGTTTTTGTAGGGACTGGGCCAAGCAAATGATGGTTGAGTCATCTGCGTATTGTATGAGTGTGCCATGTTTGGTGGCAGAGGCTAGATTATTGGTGTAAACAGAGAAGAGTAGGGGTCCAAGGATGGATCCTTGGGGAACGCCTATGGAGACAGGTAGTTGGGGAGATATGTCATTCTGCCATACAACGGATTGTTGGCGGTCAGACAGGTAACTCTGAAACCAGTTGTTGACTGATTGTGAGAAGGACAGGTTATTGAGGACAGAGATAAGTTGTTTGTGTGGGACCATGTCAAATGCTTTAGATAGGTCTAGGAAAGTAGCAGAGGAGAGATGGCCATTGCTTTTATGCTGAAGGATAGTGTTAGTAAAGGAGAGTAAGGCAGTGGTAGTGCTATGGTTTGGTCGGAAACCATGCTGAGTACTGGAAAGGAGGTTGTTAGTAAGGAGGTAGTCTGAGACCTGAGAGTGTATGCATCTCTCTAGTATTTTGGAGAGTGGAGAGGGAATAGCTATGGGGTGGTAATTGGTTAGTTCTGTGGAGGGTCCACCTTTGGGGAGGGGGAATTATATGTGATACGTTTCACAGTGTGGGAACGTAACTTTCTGACAGAGATCGGTTAATCAAGATGGATACTGGGTAGGCCAAATCATCAGCTGCGATTTGTAGGTATTCACTTGGGAGGTTGTCTGCTGCTAATTTGGTGGGTTTAAGTATAGTTAAGAGTTTTTTTATGTTGGAGGTAGGTACAGGAGAAAAAGAGAAGGCAGTGGGGAGATTACTAGTTGAAGGTGTGGTTTGGAGGGGAGGGGGTTGCATTGTTTAGCTAGTGATAGTATGGTTTGGGTGAAGTGTGTGTTGAATGAGGTAGCAATATTTTCAGAGAGTGAGGGATGTTAGGAGGAGGGGTACTGACTTTACCTGGGTGGAGGATGGAGTTAATGGAGGACCAGAATTGTTTGGGGCTGTGTTGTGAGGAGTCTAGGGCAGACTGGTAGTATTGGAATTTGTCCTGTTTTATTAGCTTTTTAACTCTATTGCACAGTTCTAGGAATTTCTGTCTAGTTGAGGGGGTTTTGGTTTTGTGCCAGTGCTCCCAGGCTTTATCCCTGTTTTTTTATTTCTGACTTAGTGGTTTTCTGTAGCCATGGGGAGGGTTGTGCTTTGGTTTTGGAAAATCTTATGGGGGCATGGTAAGTAAGGATGTTCAGGAAGGCAGTATTAAAAAATTCAATTGCATCATCTAGACTGAGGTACTTTAGAGGATGCCAGTTACATTCGTTGAGGGATGAGATGAATGTGAGTGGGTTAAAGTTTAATTTTTTATTTATTTGACGGTAGATGAAAGGTTTAGCTTGGTACAGGTATTTTTTGAGTAGGAATGTTGGGGAGTGATCACTGAGGCTATTTGATAAGCAGCCTGTTATATATGACTGGGGGCTCTTACTGACTAGTATCCAATCCAGAGTAGTGTGCTTGCTGGAGTTTTTAGTTATTCTGGTTGGCGACTGGACTAGTTGGGTGAAGCCATGAAGGTTTACATGATGGGTTGGATGGTTGCCAGAACAGGATTGCCAGTCAATATTGAAATCACCTAAAATGATAGTTTCTTGGGGGAGATGGTGGGTAGACCAGCTGAGGAGGTTTTCTAGTGGAGGGAATGTTTTGGCCAGGTGGGAAGTAGCATCCAATTATGTTGATGGTTTTGTTTTGGTTTATTTTGATGTTGGTATATATTATTTCTTCATTGCCTATTTGTGGAGCTGATGATTTTAAGATTTGGATGTTTAGATGCTGTTTAAATATTATAGCTACGCCACCTCCTTTTTTGTTTAGCTGGTCTACTCTTAGTATGCCGCAACCTGTAGTGAGTATTTGCTCACTGGTAATGTGAGGTTTTAGCCAGGTTTCTGTCAGGATGACTATATCTGGGGAGTACAAGTCTATGGTGGCGTGGAGTTCATGGACTTTGTTGGACATATTTCTAATATTTAGGCTTAGTAGAAGGAAGTCACTTGGCTTTCTATTTGCTGTAATATGGGAGAAGTTGTGGTTTCTAGTCTGATTATGAGGATTGGGGTTGGAGATGGTAGAGCCAGGGTTGGGGTGGATGTCTCCACTTAGGGCTAGTTTTGATATGCATGAGGTTATTAGTTTTCTCAGTTTTTGAATGTGTTTGTTTATAAGGGAAACTTTATGATTGTGCTCTGTGGGTAATAGGTATGGTGGGAGGGTTACTATGTTAAGTTGTAGGGATGCTTTATGTTTGAGTAATATAGTTGGTAGAATATGTGGGAGGTGCATAGGGATGGTTCTTGAGCTGGTGGGAGGGGAGCTGAGTGAGGGTGAGACATGAGTGGTGGTGTGAGTAGTAGTACAGTGGTAGTGGTTGAGTGGGGGAATGATGGAGCTTTGGTAGGATGTACGATATGCAAGGAGAGAGCATGCTGTGAGCATAGGTAAGGTATGCTTGTACATGTTAGTTGAGGAGGTGTGATAGTAGTGGAAAGATGGAGGAGGTAGTGTTGGGTTAGCACTGTGGTTGGCTATTGGAAAGATGGGAGGGGTTTGTGAGTGCAATAAAGGTGGGACCACTGTGGGAGGGAGGGAATAGGGGGCAGGGTGGGGAGCGAAGCGGGTTGAGACCCTGTTAGTTGCTCGTATGAGGTGGCTGGAAACAATCAGTTAACAGAGTTAACTGATAAATGAACATATGATAGTGACAATGGTGGTTGTAGTTTTAAAAATGGTGCCTGCTACAGTTAATATTTATTAACTTTGGGATTGTCTTAAGGTAATAAACAGGGAGGGGGGGGAGAACAAGGGTGTGAGCAGGCAGTTCTTTGTACTGCTGCTAATGAGCCAAAGCAAAGACAAGTTTGTGTTTAAGAAACAATCACAATTGACCAAGGACTGCTTTGAAACTGTAAGTAATTTCTTAACCATTTCTCAGGTGGAAAAACAGGATAACCTTGTATCAGTAGGCTACTGTGGTCTCAGTTTAGTTTAACAAACACACAGTATTGATCAGTTATGGATACTATTTGCTAACAGAAGGGAATAAGAGAGAAAGTGGAAGATTTGTGTGTGTGTGTGTGTGTGTGTGTGTGTGTGTGTGTGTGTGTGTGTGTGTGTGTGTGTGTGTGTGTGTGTGTGCGTGTGTGTGTGCTGGGGGGGGGCTGCTTACAAGCCAAAGCAGAGTGCTCTCCAGGGGAAAATGAATATCGCCTCAAACAGGTAGACACATACTCAAAGTTAACTTTAGCTGTTTGCAGACAGTTCAGACCCGGACTGCGCTTTTCTTACAAGAATGATAAAGGTGGTACCGCAGTTGAATAGTGTGATTATTTCATTTACATTACTGATGCATGATGGGTATTCATGCCTTCTAAGCAATATACATGTTAATTTGAATAATATAGGTCTGTAACAAGGATCATATGGATTTCACTTCATTACACAGAAAAAGTAATCAACATACATCACTCCCTTCTGCTCGATGCACATGCATGATTTATGTTCTTGTCTTCATTGCCTGAAAAAAGAAAAGAGCAACTATAAATGATGCATTCCTCAAATAACAGAAATGTATATATCTCAGATCAGATTCAAGAAAATTTACTTCTGAAAAACATCAGATAATCACCATACTCATTTTGCAAGATCACCCACAGGGCTTTAGATCTTTAAACACAGGCCTCAGAACATGAGATACAAGCCTGCAAACTGGATGCATATCTAAGGTCTAACCTACCCACATAGCTAAGCAGTTTTGACAGAAAGCATGGGTTGTGAATTAAGTAAAAAGTCTTGGTATTATGACATCACCTGGATGGGGATAGTCTAGTAATGCTGATCCTAGCTTAGGATTTCAAAAAAATGAACATGTGATGGGTATGTAGGTGAATAGTTACCAAACAGTAATTCATGTCAGCACCGTGGTCACAAATATTAATATCAATGGAAAATAGACACTCCTCAGACAGTGGGACAGTGTCATGTATCATACAACTTCTGTTAAGAGAACCATACAAGTTGCTGTACATAAGGGACACAGTAAGGTATGTCTGAGGATTAATATATTCCTTCGCAAAATGTACATCACAAAGCAAACACATATATCTTCCCTGTTCTGCATTTATTTTGTTAGTCTGACCATCTCAGTCCCTCAAAAGATAAATATGATGTGGTTCTTGAAATTCATTTAATATTTAATGATAAAACAACTCTTGATTGCACTTTTGAAAATAATACCATATTGCAAAAAACCTTGCCAGATATATTACAAGCTTCACTAACCCTGAAGTTGAGCTGCTGTTAACAGAGCATTATGGATTATGAGCATAATTGTAGGGATTCAATAAATATTTACAGCCATGCACAGAATAAATGTTAATATGAATAAGTCAGATAATGTTCTCTACATAACTTCTATGTATGAAGTAAACCAAGGTAACAATTTAGTATTATGCTTTCCTTATGCGGATGGGAATGTGCTGGCTAGTTTCCATACAGGCCAAGCTAACAGTGAGCACATGAGTCTTATTAACAAACAGGTACTGTTTATGTTTCTAGAAATTCCTGCAGATGAAAGATGAATATATAAATTTCTGACACTTATTGGCCATAAAACCTTAAAGAAATAACAACTATCAACACATACTGAAAATAATGTGTAAGCAGTCGGACATGCATTCCTTTTGGCTTAAAAAGATGGGACTGCAGTAACAATGTTCATTTTATTAAGAGAAATGAATGGAATGACTTATTTATGAGTTAGTATTCAGACATATAATGCTACATTTGGCGATACTGTCATAATGCATAGTCATCAGTGGCCTTGTACTATAGGTGTCAGTGATGGACAAGGGCAGTTGTGTGAAATGATGCTGTTATATGTTGAAAAACAGATGTACATCTACAAAGTTCAGAACTGTATATATTATAAGCATTATTAAATGTTGTGGTGTCTTTCGGCTTTTCCCGGTTAGGGGTCGCCACAGCGGAACTCCGGTCCGCTAATGATTGGCAGTAGATTTTTATGTGCCGAGTTGCCAGCCCTGATGCACAACCTTCAACAAAGGTATGCTCATTCACGCATGTCTCCACACAGAAGACACTCTAGCTGAGAATCAAACAGGACAACGTCTTACTGTGAGGCGACTTTGATACCGCAGCACCACCACTGCAGTTATAAGCATTATTAAATACATTAACATAATGTGAATCAAACCCATACTTCTATGAAAGCAGCTACCATGTCTACTTACTTATCTTGATGAGCTAATTGTCAGAGTAGCTCTTTAATTGTTATAAAAGCCACCTCTCTGATACATTTGGGACAGAGCTCTATCTTTAAATTGCATAGGAATACTCAGATATATGTTGGTTGGTGACATTTACTGTAGACATCCATGGGCTATATCTGCACCTCAGTGACCATCTACTGAAGCTCTTCTGCGTCACTCTGATGCAGGTCATTACAGCAGTAGTAAATCTGCACCCCAGTGTGGCAGATCCCCATACATCTTTGGTGTGGCCTCACAATCTAGTTCCAGATGTCAATCATCACAAAGTTCCTTGACCTGTCTCTCATCCAATGCTCCACTCCAGCATAGATGATCAGAATGTGGGTGGTATATTCTCAGTCTAGCTGGGGACACAGACAAGTCACAGCCTCCTGGAAGTAGCCATCTCAATACTCTATTGTAAAATGTAGGATAAATGCAAAAATTTAAAAATGCTCACTGAGATCCCCCTCATTTCACAAGTAGCAAAATTAATATTTAAAAGTGGCACTTATAGGTTCATAGGTTGGTACTAGGCTATCGGCTCTAGGGCCTATACAAGCCTATCCATAACAATTCCCTGGCTATTTCTTTCCACACTATTTACTTTCCTGGACTCCTGTCTAGCAGGGAGACTGATATGATCCCTGGGGTGAATTTCCTTTCTCCCATCCAATCATCAAGGTTCCTTTTGAAGACGGCCAAAGAGGCACTCTGCTTGACATGTATGGGCAGTCTATTCCAGAGTCTGGGGAGTCTCTGGGTCAGGAACCTATCCCTCCAGCATGTTTTGTTTATTATGATGACATGGTTTAGATCCCTGGAGCATGTGGCTCTGAGGGATTGGGATTTCTTTAAGTGTAGCTTGTCCAACAGCTCTGGGTTTGACATGGCCTTGTATGTTAAGCAGAGATCGCCTCTGAGTAGATGATATGTGACAGAGTATAGATGTAGTTTTTTAAGCAGTCAGCATAGGACATCTGCTTTAGGCCTGTGATTCTTTTAGTGAGGTATTTCTGCGGCCTTTCCAGTTGTTGCAGATGTCTTGAGAGGTACATACCAAATGGGGCGTTGTCATGTGATCAGGTCAATGGAAGATGCCAGGCGTGTGCCACACATGGGTACCATTTATCAATACCTATTGGATACGTATGCAGTGCACCTAGGTATTAAACCAAAAGTAGACAATTTGAGCAGACATGCACAAATAGGATTCCAAAACCTAGACATTTTTTTAAGAACATTTTTATTGATTTAACATATTTACAATATATACCCAAAACGGAATACATTCAGTATCACATACTAGTATACAATATTAGGAATACATTATTATACAATTAACACATTAAGAGTCTTGGTATTTCAATATCAACATTTCTTGACTATCCCAACAACTAAAAGTCTTAGTATGACAGATAAATCTTATTCTAATCATTTCTTTTTCAGTTTTACATAGTATTGCTGTTAAATTTAAAACACAAACCTAGAACTTTAATGAACCTCATAATTATGTGTGGCACAAATGGTGCTTAAAGATAGGTGCACATTAGGTGGTCTTTCAGTGATGCCTGAGTCAGAGGTAACTGATAAGTAAATTGCATCATAGAGGATTTCTGGCAGATGAGTCTCTCCATACTGTGTTAATGTGACGACTACCTGTTATTGTGGCTGCCTCATGTCAGGGCACTGCTGTTTACTGTCATACTGATATTTCTCTAACATTGTACAGTACAGGAAAATCCAGTGGAGTCACAAGCCCTGCAGGTTCACATACAGACAGACCAGGTATGTTACTGCAACCGGTTCCTAGTTTGCATCAGTGGGAGCACACATGTGATACATGATATTAATGTTACCGTTTCAACACACAGGGCCATCTGACCAACAGGTGCAATGTCCATCACGTGAGTATCTGCAGCCCCTGTTACTATGTTGTATATGCTGTGCTATCAGTATCCTTTTGGCTAAATACATGACTTTGCTGTCTTTCTCTTTTTCTTTCTCACTGCAGGATCCACAGTACGACACACAAACTCTGCACAGCAGCCGTCTGTCAGTGGCAGCTATTAACTATCTTTCATAGACATCATTGCTGTTATTCCTGCTGTTCTTCTGCATTAATTCTGTCTCCTTCCAATTCTTAGGCCAGACTGCATCACCCTTATCAACTGCACAAACAAGTGCTATGTCTACGTAAAACTTACTGCATGTTTTAACAGTATTGAATGGCAATGATGTGATTAATAATGCTGACTTTTTTCTCTACAGGAGGAGTTGTCGTGTGTGTGTTTTGTTTATATTCATCACATTTTTCATGTATGGTGCCTATGTAACCTAATTCTCTACTCCCTGTTATGTAGATTCCATGACCCATGCATGGATAGTAATGCATATAAACTCATTATTATCTGCAACATTGCAGTGTGATGCGTGTGTGTCATATGTCTTTAAGCTCATTGGATCTGTGTCATCTGTCTCTTCTTTTAGCACATCAGCAATCTGTATCCTCCATAATCCTATTCAGTGTTCATGATGTGGGATCTCATGTGTCTCAGTATGGTAGCATGGCCCTTGGCACACAGGACAGTGATGTAGTGATATGGTCTGACCAAGATGGTGACAGTTATGTGGAAGCAGCTGTAGCCTTAGATGTGGAGGAAAACTTGTCTGTCCATTCTAACAACGAGGTGTCATTTGATGGTGCACAGAATGAGGCTGGTGAACAACAAACCTACAAACCCAAGATGAGACTGCTCCTGCTGATGTTATCAGTTCCTCACAATGCATTGATACTGGCTATCATAGTAGATGTAGGCATGCAGATGGTGTGCATGGCCAGGTGTCAGAGGATGATGACCTACTCCTACAGGCAAATGAACATTCCCAGAAACACCATGGAGACATCTGTGCATTTGCCACAGATTGTGCTTGCACACCAGCTGCATGTTTTGCATGAAGGACAGGATCACAGACTCAGTGAGGTAATGGAGTCATTGGCTGCTGAAACTGAAAGTATGCTATCTGTAGCATGGTCAGTAGAAAGCTTGGCTTCTACAGTATTATAGCAGTGCCAGGGTACAAACAGGGTTCTGCATGCCCAGACTGTGCTTAGCTGATTTCTACATGGGAGAGGCAAGCCACTGTTCAATCCAACCTTGCACAATGAGCATCACTGTTTATGCTCCAAAGTGCACACACTTCCACTGCTGGCCCATCTGCTCTGATGCCACCAGTCATAACCGGTCTGTCACCCCATTAGTCTCCTCTGTTGAGCAACCTGGGCAAAGTGTTTCTGTATGTTGTAGGGGCAGAGCAGACTGGGATTTGAGCCATCATCATGGTTGCCTTAGACTGCATTAGAGTGAGCACAACAGCTTAACAGACATAGCTGACTCCATGTATTATATTACTTTATCCATACATTCTTTAATATATTTAGACTGTGATATTAAAAGTTCTGCATTTTCCATAAAAAAGTAACTTTTGTGACCAGATAGCTTTACCAGTGTTTGCTACTTGTCTTTGCCAAGAAAGAAGCACCATTTTCTGCTTGATTTTGGAACAGATTATCTGACCCATGGTTGGTCCTTCTTCCAGCCACAGAAAGAAAAGTTTAAACAAACACCCTTTGCCACCACAGTAAGCTAGAAATTTGACTCAACCACAAGTAGGTGACTCTGCTGTAGCCATTTGTTGTATCTGAGACCACTAGTCTTTTACCCTTGTTCCCTCTGGAGTAGCAATTACAGCCACTATGTGCTGGGGGTTAGCCACTTCCTCTGTGGCTGAGTCCCCTTGGTGGGCAAGGGAGAGCCACTCATGTCCTTCTTGTGAGAGAGAACATGGAAGGTTTTCCTGTTGTACCAGAATGCTGTACCCATCTCTGGGGAAGCAGGTGCTGCTATACGTAACATGGATGGACCCATTTTGCCTGTCAAAAAGAAACAGAAAACTAAGAATGTATCTCCTCCTCCTCAGATTTTCACTTTTGCTGAAGAGATTCAAGAGATCTGAAAAGGAAGATGCAGGGATGGACTGACAAATTCAAGGGTTTATTCTTAGATTTTTGATTTAGACTCAGAAGAGAACTCAGTTTCTGATTCTCCTTGTGGGGACTCCTTTTTTATGAGAATGTTGCTAAGAATATACCATTGCTTTAGTGGGAGAGCAGTGAGGTGTCTCAGAGTTGTTATAGAAGGATTTTCCAGATCCTAAACTCATTCCTCCTATTTTGACAGCTTTAGAGGATGTGTGTGTGGTACTGCTTGCAATTTCATTGCTAGTTAGCCAGCTATCCCTAAAAAGACAGATGGAATGGATAACATTCTTCAGTCGTTTAAATTATTATACACTATTCCCAAACATGATCCAGTAGCTATAGCCTTAGTTGATCCCACTGCTGTTAAGCACTTAATTAATTCCAGTCATACTCTTTTTCATAAGGATGGGAAAATTATTGATAGACAGGGGGAAAAGTGTATACTTTTACAACTTTGGTTTTCAGAATTTAATTGTTAAGTTCATATGTTAAAATTTGTTCTGACAAACTGTGAAAGTATGAGGAATATTTTATCTGCAGTTTCTTCTTGTGAGAAAAAAATCTACTTTAAATAACTTAATTTCTTTTTTTGCACAGGTCACTACTCATTATTTGCAGTGTGCATGACTGCTGATTCTTCTTCCAGGGCTATAACCACTGGATCTGTTTTAAGGAGGTTTGCACAGATGTATTCTCAGAACCTTCCAGATGATGATAAAAATGAAATTTTAAATTCTCCCTTGGATAAAGATTTAGTGTTTGACTTCTCTTCTGCAGAGGTGATCAAAACATGTGATGAAAGGGTTGAGCTGGTCAAGAATATTGCTAAGATTTTTCAGCTCTCATTTTTCTAACTGTCCGAGGGATTTTTTTTTCTCCTTTTCCATTTTTGGCAGAAAACAGAATAAACAGTCTCAACAGAAATCAGGTGAGCAGTAGTTTAAGGAAGAATGGCAAGGGAGTTCCGTAAAGACGTCTCTAGCCTCCCATTACCAAGTACAGTCCGATATGTCTGAATAACTATTCATAGGTTCATAGGTTCATAGGATGATACTAGGCTATTGGCCCGGAGGCCTTTATAAGCCTATCCAAGAATTTCACCCATGTTCCCACAAAGCCAGCACCTGTTTTCAAGAATCCTTGTGACCACCTCCCACCTTGGCCTCAATTTTCTTCCAAAAAGTCTTTTATATCCATTTGTTTTCTTTAGCAATAGATTGCATCAGACAAATGGCTTTGGAATTTCTTTCATCAGGTTTACAGATGGCAATGTCAGGAAATTCCTTCTTTCCAGGGGGTCATTACTTATCCTTCAGATCAGACTTATTTCCACCTGTTCTTCATCAAATGATTTTTCAATATCTGATAGATCCAGTTCCTCAGGATGTTCCTAGTGCCAAACAAAGAAAATGCTTGGAGACCAGTTCTCCTTCTTTCTTTCTTTCCTAAACCTGTGTATGATAACGCCCTAATTCAAAATGATGTCACTTCATGACCTGTTAACTCTTCTTCTTCTTCTTTCCAGTTTCATGGTAATACTAGACTTATAATATGCTTATCATCACATCCCTGCTCATTCAAAATTCCGAAGTTTCTTAAAGTTTTGTATGCCTGGATAACATTATCAGTTCTCTGCTTTAAACTTTGGACTATCCAAATTGTCTAGCTCCAGTTATAGCTCATTGCGGTCTGCAGGGGTATTCACATTTTTTCCTGCATTTAGATGATTTGCTTATCTTGTAGAGTCTTTTCTCAAAATGTCAGGAATCTCTCTTTCTCTTCTGTGCACCTAAAGTTGTCTTTTAGTCAGCTCAGCTGAAGCTGCTTGACAGTTGTGTATGTGGAAGGGAACGTGAAACTTGGAAGCTGGCTGACCAGTCTATTCTTGGCAGGGTATAACCCATATAACTAAGGCTATTGTAGTAGTGATCATTTGAACATGTACTGTTATCGTAAGGTCAGCTTACCCAACTCTACTTTCTTTCTTCTTAATATAATAATATAACACTTGTCTCTCTTTTTTTTTTTTTTTTTTTTTTTTTTTTATTGCATACCATTATGACTAGCACTATAGCTTGTCAGAATATAATGACCTGAAGTCAGCATTTCAAAGTGAAAAATATTTCCCATTACGTTTCACAGTAATTTACAGTCAGTAGCAAATCTCCCTGAATGGATTTCAAAATCTAAATACACATGCTTAAATAAAGGCTAACAGAGGCATAAGAGGGGAACTTTTCATGTAGAATATAAAGTATGTGCACCAAGCCATAGAACTTGCCAGCAACGGGAGCTGTAATGGTATTTACTCCAAACCTTTGTATGCCACTAAGAAACTGAGTTTTAAGTTTAAGCTTGGCTTTTGAAACAAATGAAACGATGAAAGAAAGTTCCAAAGTTTAAGTTTAGCATTGTACGAAAAAGGATGATGCTCCACTGTTGGACCAGAATGTTGTCCTTAAGTTAACAAATTGCTAACCAGTTTGAAGTACTTCAAATGCTAAATCTGCATAAATACAACTTAGGGATCCATGTGTTTTACTGCTTAAACTAATGCAGTGTCCCTTGTGTTTGAGGCATGAAATTTAAAATGTTTTATTAGGCAGATTCTTTCTGT